>NW_025920110.1:1141121-1441121 GCF_902686445.1 Sciurus carolinensis | reverse complement strand
TTTCAAAATAGTAGAAGAGGTCACAGCCCAGCACTTTGACAAACACTCAGGTAATTTTTTCCAGAAGAAGGTCTTTTAAGGGAGGAACTGGCAGAGGATCCAGTGGGGTGCTTGTGTCTGTGTCTGAGTTGGAATAGTCTGCTAATTGTGATTTTGTTTGGTTTTAACAGTTCCAGTTCTCCCTGGACCCAGAACCCATTACTATCAACTGTATGGCCTTCAATCACAATGGGAATCTGCTGGTCACAGGAGCAGCTGATGGTGTCATCTAGCTATTTGGTATGCAAGTGTGCTCAAGGTGATACTGGTCCCCTCCTTACATGACCTAGCTGGAGTAGATGCTGTTGCAAAACCCTGATTTCAAATCAATGAAGCTTAATCTCGATTGGAGTTTTTATAGAACACTCAGCACAATCCACTTGCATGTGGTTAATGTCAGCAGGCATGAGAGGGGTTGGGACTCAATGATAGTTTGGAGCTCTTGGATCCAACTATTGCCTGTTCAGGATATAGGACTCTTTTGTTGCCTGTTCAACTGTGGGTGGCTCATTCTCCTCTGTTCCCAGGGAGGCATCCCCAGGCTCTGGGATGAGTCAAGGTGATCTTATCTTTAGTGGATATCTGGGACTCCTGGGGGGGACACTGTAGAGGCCTTATAGAAAGGACTCCGGTGTCCAGGACCCCACCTGCCACCCCTCCTGCTGGGATTCCTAACCCTCACTTTTGACCCAGTGGAAGCTTCTTCTGCAGCTCAGAGGCAGCCTGGCCCTCTGGGCAGGGGTAGCTACCCTATGGGGTTTAGGAGCCCCATGGTCCTCAGAATAGCTATGCCCCCCAAAGCATCAGGGGAGAGGCTCCAGTGCTGCAGGAGGGTGCCTTCCGAGGTGCACAGTCGTAATGGCATCTGACATCCTCAGACATGCAGCAGTACGAGTGTGCCATGAACTGGAGGGCCCACTGGGAGGAGGTCTGTTCCGTGGAGTTCAGCTGTGATAAGAACGCTATGTACAGCATTAATGAGGATGGCAAGGTAGGCACCCTGGGGGTCAGCGAGTGCTGGGACACCATGACTGGCTGGCCTTGGGTCCGGCATGCTTTCTGCTATTGCCATGCCCTCTTTCTGCCTCAGTTTTGTCATCTGTAAAATAGGTAGTAATCCATTTCCTGGGCTCTTCATGTGGGTTTGATGAATAGAGTGGAAAAGGTAGTACCACAGGTGTCCTCCTCATAGCAAAGCGACTCAGCTCACCCAGATGGATCCATATTTGGAGCCAAGATATGATTTGATGAGCTTGGTAATTGGTGGCCTTGTAACCAGTCATGGATGTATGGAGTTTGCTGAGGGACTAGGGACAGCTTCCCAGAGGCAAATAGGCCTGAGCTGAGTTCAAAGAAGTTAAAAGGAAGCTACCCCTCCCCCTGAAAAAATGATAAGGAAATGCCCCATGTACCTTCCCTTTGTGGAAGGGTATGACAAGAAATAGGAACAGCAACAGTGGTGGAAAGGGAGCTGGGTGTGCACAGGTGGGAGAAAGACTCATCTGTCATATGCCTTCCTGTGACTTTAGGATTTTATATACTAATTACCTGTGTTTGTCATTGAAAACAGTAACTATAAGATGAGTTCTTTTTATTTTTGAGATAGGGTCTTGCTGTGTTGCCCAGGCTGATCTCAAATTTCTGTGCTCAAGTGAACCTCCCTAGTAGACAGGGCTCAAGATGTGCACTCCTGTGCCCAGCTTCAGTTATTCATTTGAAAACTAGAGGAAGGGATTTTTAAGATACAGTTTGACTTCTATATATCTGTTAGGATTCCCAGTGAAGAAATGGTCACATCAAGTAGCCTGTTCATAGGGTGGGTTTGGGAATTATACACACCACAATAAACAAAGATAGCTTTGTAACTTCACCATGCAGTGTCCAATTGATTGTACTGCTGAGAAACGGAAATAGATTTGGAATTTGTCCCCTGTGCTTTATTCCTAGTTGGGTTCAAATTCTCATAATAATGACAGTAGTCATTTACCTGCTTGAGAGACCAGAAATCCATGCAAAGCCACCTGCTGTCCCTTTTCCTCTCCTGGGCTCAGGCCAGAGTGAAAGAGAAGAGTTGGACTTTGACATGAGGTTGCTGTTTTTCTACATTTTCATCCTGTGAATAATTGTGTCAGAAGGAAATGGGACTTTGGGGTGTCCTGTAGATCCCCACCCCTTTTCTGCCTCTGTAAATGGAGAGGGTTTTTTGAAGCTGTCAAAACTGTTGGTGGAGGGAGGCAGTTTACTCTGGGCAGGCCCTGGGCTTCCACCCAGGCTTGTGCTGGGCCTGCCCCCACTGAGAAAGTACTCTGGTTGTGTATTTTATTTTCAGTTTATTCAGTGGAATATCCATAAGAGTGGCCTGAGGTGTCTGAGTACAGCCTCTCCTCTGATGCCATGGGCCCCTTTGTACTGTCTGGTTACAGTGGCTAAAAGCAGGCTCAAGTCCCCAGAGGCTGACTCTTTGCTTTTGACTCAGAGGGCAATTATATGCTGATGTGCTCTGCCACAGGGGAGTCATCTACAAGGTAACTGGGTGATGGAGTCACGGTGGGCAAGGGAGCACTTTCCTGGAGGTCTGGACCTGGCCGAGTGGATCATGGCCATCTGACCCACCCTGTATGGCAGTGAAGAAGCCCTGGACACAAGGCAGAATCTGAAGTTCTCTAGCTGCAGGCTGGGCCTGGGACTTCATGCTCATAGAGAAGGTGGGATGGGACAGAATGTGAGGCATCTGTCATCCTGTTTTAACAAGAATATGACCTCCTAACCCCATTCCTAGGGAATAATTGGTCATAGCAGACACTGAGGAGTAGCAAGAAGAGTTGGGGGGTGTTGAAAGGGGAAGCATGCCCCCCACAGAGAATGAGCTGGGTGGTTTAGTGTAGTTACTTTAGACAGGCATGGACTTCTTATTTCATGGGAGGACCATGGGTGAAGTACATCACAGTCCATATTTGAGGCAAATTTGAGGGTGTTATAACAACATGAGTTGTTCATGTCATATGTGTACCTCAGCTTACACATTTCTTTTAATTCTCAAGTCTGAGCTGCCATGTTTCATGTGCTTTCTTTGTATAAGTGTATGAAATTGCAATAACCTTCAATTTTACTAGTATTATCGGGTAGACCTCGTGATGAGGATTTGTGTTTGGCCTTGTCAGGTACCTAGTGAACTCAGTTCTTAGCCTCAGTGTTCATTCTTTAATCACCTGAGTGTGGTATTTAGTCTGTAGGCCTAAGAAGTCATACAAGGTGAAATATTCTCAGCAACTCTTGTTGCCACAGATAGGACAGCAGCTGTGTGGCAGGGTGGCAGGCCATGGACTCAGGACTGTGGAGTGTACCAGGGACATGTAAAATCTGATCTCTGCTCTCTTGGGGCTCACATTCAAATTAGAAAGAAACACTATGGGTGAAGGAACAGTGGTGTGGTGTTGAACAGTTCCAAGAGGTGGAATCTGAGTGGGGACTGACCCCTCAGGGAAGACCCTGGGGAGGTGGCAGGCTGTGAGTTGGAGGCTCTGGAAGGAGGGGGAGGAGGAGTTTGGTAGACTGGGAAGAAGGCAGGCTGTGGGCCCCATGTGGCAGCAGTGAGCAAGGAGTTCATGGCAGGGTAAGGGATGCTGCATGTGGGGACAGAGGAGGTTCTGGGGCAGAAGTCAGGTGACTTCTAGACAGACCTGTTGTGTACAGTGAAGTCAGGTTTCACCATCAGCAAGGTACCTCTTTTCTATAGAGGATGGTTCTTTTGTTTTTTCTTGCCCTCTCCTAAAAATTAGCTCCACAAGTTCTCAAAATGGTGCATCTCTCAGTGGAGATACTCATATAAAGCTTCCTGTTTTCAAGCCTCCTTTCATTCTCCAAAGGTTTAGTTGGTGTTTGGAGGACTGGACTTGGCCCTCTGTGGGGATCTGTGTGGATGTGTACAAGTTTTATTTTTGATCATGCAGCCTTTTCATTTGCCCAAATGAACTTTGATGATTTGTATTCAGACTCACTCTACAATTAATTAGTTGAAAGATTTCCCTGTGAAATTTTTGAAACACCAATACTGGCTTCCACTTACTTAAGGATTCTACTGAATATCGGGTCCCAGTTTTATAGTCTATAAGTAAGTTAATTGACACTTTTACAAATGCTTTCTCCATGATGGCCAAACACTTCATGCCTCTTCTCTGTTCAGCAATGAGTACTTCAGCTGCTTCAGTTTCCTGTTCTGTTAGTGGCTGACCTTCACACATCTGCCTGACTGCTGGAGAGTGGTGCTGGTGGGATGGAGGAGAGCTGCATTTATACATCCATCCAAGGCCTTCCTGTGCCAGGGACCTTCTGGATGCCATAGGCTGGCCTCGCTGCAGGAGAGAGCTAGACCTGCCCTCCTCGGCTTTTGTCCCCTGATGGGAAGCCAAACTTAAGTAAATAAGCAGATGCATGAGCAGATGTCTGCTAGTGACAAATGATGCTGTGAGAAAACACAGGCGGGTGCAGAAGGCACTGGCCCATGGCATATTCAAGGCAGCAGAGAAATTGGCATTTTTAAGGAACTTTGCAGGGACTTTTTTTCCACATGAGGTAGACCAACTATAGTCAGGAAAGTGAGACATTTTATGGTCCAGGAAGTTAATGGACTTTCTGGAAAGGTGGGTATGTGGCCTGAGCCACATCCTTGGGTTTGGGTGACTGCCCCAGGCTCAAGGCAGTTTGGCCACCAAAAGTGGATAAAATGGACATGTTAGTGAGTGAGGTCTGCGGACAGTTCATTCTCTATCCTGTCCTCTTATAGCTGGGTGGTGATGAGAAGTTTCTGGAGAACTGCTTGAGCCTGGGTGGTCACCAGGCCCCTGGGGTCATTGTGGACTGGAGCACTGCCATGGACTGTGGGACCTGCCTCACTGCCTCCATGGATGGCAAGATAAAGCTGACCACCCTCCTGGCCCATAAGATCTGAAGGACCTGCCTTGAGCAATGCCACAGAGCAGTATTGTTCCGGGGCTGAGGGAGAACAGGACACCCTACTTCCAGGTCCCTGCCAGTGTGGCAGAGCTTCAGGCAAAGATGGTCCAGGGGACTTAGGACTGTTCAGCTACAGTGACTAGAACAGGAGTCACAGGGAGCAGGTGGCATGTTCTTCCCAGAGAACAAAGTTGTGGTCTGTGTAAAGGCATCCTCAGACTGTGGAAGGAGAGTTCAGGAAGGAGAAATGGTGATGGCTGCTGTGTTGGCCAGGAGAAATTGACAGTATTTTGTATATATTGCTTATTTTTCTTTCTTTTTTTTTTTAAAGAATGCCTTGCAGTCACTTGGTGTCTCTTTCTAGGATGCATGTGTCACTTTTTCCCTGCCTTTGATTTCCCGACACCAACTCTTACTTGCCTCACTGACCATCCATTCACCTGGGCTTTGTGGACCCACAGCATGCTCTTCTGTTTTGTCTGGGCTCAAGGTGAGACCAGAATGTCTCTTTCTTCCCTGAGAGATGGTGACTTTTGTTACAGAATACTCTCTAGATGAGAGCAGGTACACTAGGCCTCCACAGCTGGTGGCCCAGCTCCATCTGGTGGTTGCTGTTCCTAGCTCCTCATTTGGTTGCTCATCTCATTCTTCCAACTTTATGCCCTTGAACTTGAACACTGCCAGCTGCCTTCACTGTGCTGGCAAATGGTGAGAGGGCCAACTCCCTGAGCATGCTACTGGAAGGACCCCTGGGTTTCAAGCCTGCCCACCTGAGACTGAGCAGAGCCTGGACCAGTGGTGACCATGCCCCAGCCTGGGCACCTTGAAGAGGAAGATCCTGTCACTGTGGTTGCTGAGGCTGGGCAATTGCAGAAGCCACCATGGATGGGTGGGCCTGAATCTGGGGCTCCTATGCTTCTCAGGGTGAACCATGTAGGGGGACCTGTTTCCACCAACTTCTTGAGAAAGTCATTTTATAGCTTCTTTGGGCTCCTGTCCAGTTCTGGGGGCAGGGCTGGAATGGCTGCTTTCTGCTGGGACTAAGGATCAAGTAGGTAGGCCCATATGCATGTGGCTTGGTTACAAAAAACACCAGAGACTTCATGGTAAGTACTTGTCCTGTTTTACCCACTTCCACCCCTAAAGTGAAGAAAACCAAGACTTCTCCATTGCCACATCCCCACCTTTGACACTGAAACAGCCATCTGATCCGTCTCATGTCAGGATTCTGGGGGACAGTATAAAGGGTCTTGAATTTCATCTGAGAGTTCATAGTTCAATTTTTCCTCTCCTCATCTCAAAGTCCCTGTCTTAAGACCCTTTCTCTCAATATGGTCCCCACAACTTGCTGAAATGGCTTTAAGGAATACAGCAACACAACACTCAAATCCCTGGTGCTCTTGCCCACACCCCTTCCAGGGAGAGTGCTCATCCTCAAAGCCCATTGGAAGCTCAATCTCTTCTTTAAACCCCTGCTCATTTCCACCCAAGGACCCAAGGTTCCCTGTTCTGTTATCTTTTGTGAAGGTTGAATAAAAGAAAACCATTGAGGCAGGCCCAGTCTGTCCTGAACCCGCCCATCTGCCAGGTGCTGACCACCTGCCTTGGCATGTGCTGAGGACCCTGCAGGTGTATTTCCCCATCTAGTTTCCTCCTACCTCTTCTCAGATACCTGTCAATGCTTCTACACAAGCTTCAGGCCAAAACTCAGCCCACATAGTGTGATATTCAAATACCTAGGAGCTCAACGTTTGGGAGTACAGTATGTATACAATGTGGACTGACTAAATTCAGTTAATTAACATTATATGTAGCTCACACACAAAAAAATACAATTTTATCTGTCAATTTAAAAATAAAAGATTTTAAAAACCCAAGTGCTTCAGGTGTTGACTCCAGTGCCTGCTGATCTCACAGCCAGGTTCCTTGCCAGTCAGGGCCTCTCCGTGCACCAAGATTCTTTACGGAGACCCACAGGCCTCATTTTCCAGCTGACCACCGAGAGAAGTTTTAAGGAGAGAAATGTTCAGGGGGTAGTTATACTGAGCAAGTATTTTCTGTTCCTTTAGACAGAAAGGGAAATGATACTTTTCCATTCCAGCCCTTTAGGTTTGTGCTGGCTCAGAGCCTGTAGGAGCCAGGACCCTTAAGGTCAGTGACTGATGCCTTAGCAGTGGCCAGGGAGAAGCCTGTACTCCCGGTGGTGGGTCCTGCAGAGCCTGGAGGCTGGTTTGGTTCAACCATGGTTAAGTTGATCCCTACAGTGGCTGGTCAGTTGGGGACTTGAAACCAGTGGTTTATGTTCTTATACCTGGATTTATTTAAAACTTCCACCCAGCCCACATTCCTAGTATTAAGGATTAGCATTCATGAAGAGTCTGGGAGGTCCTCTGGAGAAACTAAAGCACCATAGGGGAAGACAGAGCTCTTCCTGTTGCAGAGTGAAGGGGGCTCAGGCTCTGTGCAACCTGTTTCTAATTAGTAACTATGCTGCTATTAGCTGATCAGCTGTAAATCACATATCAATAACTGTCTCATTTCTCATTTGAGGACAGATGGTATCAGATCTGATCATCTTATCTCAAAATGCAGGGGAAGGCCTCCCCTGGGACTACTTGCCTTGAACTTTTCAGTCCTGTCTGACCTGGGAGGTTTTCAGGCCTCTTTTAGGCTATTTTGAAGTCACAAGTGTGATTCTATCCGAGGTTATCTATAAATGACTGTGGCGAGCCGCCACGCCGCCATGACAAGATGGCGCTGGTTTCCGCTAAAGCCTGAGGTGCATTCTAGGTAAACAAGCCCATTTTTGGTTATGCCAACTGTTGCATATGGGAGCGCCTATGAGCAAAGGCCATGTGGCAGGAGTAGATTGGTTATTGCAAGAGTATAAAGGTGTACGAATTCGGCTCAAGGAAGTAGAAGAAAATCCATGGTTATATAGTAATAAGGTCCTGATTAAACTGCTGAAGGAAGATTCCTGTGTCGTGCTTTCTTGCGGGTGAGGGACACGACAAGTGGTGCTGAAACCCAGGAATCAGAACTTTCAGTGGTCAGGGGGTGCACCGGTAAGTACCACAGGTAAGTGGGGTCCACACATAGTGGGACGCTCCTCTGTAGATAAAGAGAGAGCGGGGATCGACCTTGCATAGTCGATCAACAAAGAAAGATATTTTGTTTTCATTTTCATTCTGCTTGCTCTGAACGCTGCTTTCATTATGGGCAATTCTCCATCTAGTTCATTAATACAGCCTTTAGATTTTTTGTTGTGCTCCAAAGAGCTCAAGGTCAAACGCAGTACTTTACAAACATTCATTGAAAGAATTGATAAAGCAGCCCCATGGTTTGCTGTCTCCAGAAGCTTGACTCCTGCCAGTTGGGATAAGTTGGGAAGAGATTTGGATTTCCTTCAGGAGCAGGGACAATTGGAGAAAGGGGTGATACCGCTATGGAAATTAACAAAAGGATGTATTCTTGATGGTAGATGTCAGGAAGCTATTCACAAAGGACAGGAAGTTCTTGAACAACTACATGAGGAGAAGTCCGAGGATTCTATGAGTACTTCCAGTAAACATAGTGCAGGAGAGCAGGTTTATGGAGCTATTCCAAAGAGGAGACTATACCCAGATTTAAAAGCCCTTAGAACACCAGAAGAAACAGGGGAGTCAGAATCAGATGGTGATGAGGAAGTGAAAGAGCTAACGAAGCACTTATGGAAGGTGAGGTTAAAAGAAGGGGGAACTAAGAGGCAAAAAGATTTTAGACAGAAGGAATGTGAGGAAGAACAGGAACCAGCTCTAGCCTATGATCCTCTGCCATATGTGGGAGGGGTTCCAGGCACGGGTAGAACTTTTAACTCTGCAGCTTGGAGGGCTGCCCATGTAGAGTTGGGGTTTGCCTGTCCTGTATTCCAGGACAATAATGGGGGAAGATATCAGGAACCCATAGACTTTAAAACGATAAAAAGTATAGCAGAATCTGTCCACACTTATGGTGTGGATGCTGCTTTTACTATTGCCCAAATAGAGGGGCTTAATAGATTCTGCATGACCCCCTCGGACTGGGCCAGTTTAGTGAAAGCTTGTGTTTCCCTGGGTAAATATTTAGACTGGAGAGCCTTCGTCTTAGAGGGGGCCAATGAACAGGCTGCACGCAACCAAGCTATGGGCAAACCTGCCTGGGTTGTGGATATGCTTCTGGGGCAAGGTAGATTTGCCAATCAGCAAACAGGCTTCCCATTAGAGGTTCATGAACAAATTAATCAGATCTGCATTGTTGCCTGGAAAGCACTTCCTAATAAAGGAGAAGTGCGAGGTAACAACAAAAATTGTCCAAGGCTCCACAGAAGCTTTTTCAGATTTTGTGGCTAGACTGGTAGATGCAGCAGGGAAGATCTTCGGGGATGCTGATGTAGCTATGCCTTTAATCAAACAATTAGTATATGAACAATGTACAAGAGAATGCAGAAATGCTATTAATCCATTTAAAAGCAAAGGCATAGAGGGATGGATGAAAGCTTGTAGAGAAATAGGTGGCCCATTAACAAATGCAGGTTTAGTCGCTGCCTTCCTTCAACTTTCTAACAGGACTTCCTCTGGAAATAGGAAGTGTTACTCTTGTGGACAAGAAGGACATTTCAAGAGAGAGTGTCCTAGTAAACATAAGGCAGAAAGGACAAATAACGCTCCTCCAAATCACCTCCCGGGGGTGTGTCCTAGATGTAAGAAAGGAAAACATTGGGCTAATGAATGTAAGTCCGTGAAAGATATCCATGGCCAGTTTATTGAAAAGACTGATTCAAAAAACGGCTGGAAGGGCCCCCGTCCTCAGGGCCTGCAAATATATGGGGCCACAGAGGAAGTAACCAGGCCGGACGAGTATTGGCTGTCTCTGAGACACCCCAAGAGCCCAGGAGAGCCACTAAAGGTTCCGCAGGAGTTGACCTCTGTTCCACCACCAGACTCATTTTAACACCTAAAATGGGTGTTCAGGTGATTGACACTGATTTCAAAGGATCTCTCCCACAGGACACTGTAGGTTTGCTCATTGGGCGAGCCTCTTCAATCTTACAAGGTCTTCATGTCTTTCCTGGAGTGATTAACCCAGATGCGGTGGGTTCTGTTAAAGTCATGGTGGAAGCTCCAAAAGGCATTGTGTCCATCTCCCCTGGAGATCAGATTGCTCAGCTGCTCTTGCTGCCTAGCCTACATAAGCATTTAAAGCTGATGCCATTAATAGAACTAGTGAACAGATTGGGAGCACAAAAGGGAATAGTGCCTATTTAACTCTAGATTTGAACACACACCCTTTGTTAACTCTAAACGTTGAAGGTAAACCTATCCTGGGGTTAATGGATACAGGGGCATATCGTAGTATTATCTCTAAAAAAGATTGGGCTAGGGGGTGGCCAGTCCAGACTTCTGATCACTCACTCAGAGGGCTTGGATATGCTCAAGCTCCTCAAATTAGTTGTAGACCACTTTCCTGGCGAGACACTGAGGGGCATGCTGGACAGTTTATTCCCTATGTACTTGACCTCCTGTTTTCCTTATGGGGATGGGATATCCTGAGTGATATGGGATATCAGCTCAGTAATATTTACTCTCCAGAGTCTCGTCAACTGATGTTGAAAATGGGATTTAGACCTGATCTAGGATTAGGAAAAAACTTACAGGGGAAGAAGTGTCCGGTGCCAGCCAGGAAAGATACGGATGGAGAGAGTTTGGGTTTTTCATAGGGGCCACTGAGGCACAGATACCCATTACCTGGAAAACGGAGGAACCAGTATGGGTGTCTCAGTGGCCTTTACCCTCTATCAAGCTGGCTGCAGCACATGAATTAGTTCAAGAGCAGTTTGATTTAGGACATATTAGACCTTCCACATCTCCCTGGAATACTCCAATATTTGTTATCAAAAAGAAGTCTGGTAAATGGCATCTGTTACATGATTTAAGAGCAATTAATGCACAGATGCAGATAATGGGTCCAGTTCAGAGAGGCTACTTTCCACTATTCCAGATCACTGGAGAGTCATGTGTATAAATATTAAGGATTGATTCTTTTCTATTCCACTACATCCTCGAGACTCAGAGCGCTTTGCTTTCACCCTCCCAGCCTGCAATCATGAAAAACCTGATCTCCGATTTGAGTGGATAGTGTTGCCTCAAGGCATGGCTAACAGTCCTACTTTATGTCAGTTGTTTGTTGGTAAGACACTTGAACCACTCAGGAAGAAGTTTACAAGGTTAAAATGTATTCATTACATGGATGACATTTTATTAACAGCTGAGTCGGAAGAGCTGCTTTCTGAAATCTATTCTGAATTAATTTGGCTTTTAGAACTGCGAGGATTACATATTGCTCCAGAAAAGGTTCAAACAGGAAGCATAGTAGACTTTCTTGGAGCAAAAATTTCCTCACAAGGTATTGCTCCCCAGAAAATAACTATTAGGACTAAGGATCTTCACTCATTGAATGATTTCCAAAAACTGCTAGGGGACATAAATTGGATCAGGAGTTATCTGCATATTCCCAATGTTGATTTACTTCCCTTATATGACATCCTTAAAGGTGACCCTGATCTCTCTTCTCCTCGGAAATTAACTCTTGAGGCCAGATTGGCACTCCAGAAGGTTGAAAATCTATTCAAAATGCCAGTCTTACTAGATTACAAGAAGATAAGCCTGTGCAGCTTTGTGTATTGCTCACGCTCAGGCAACCAACTGGAGTTTTATGGCAAGAAGGTCCATTGTTGTGGATTCATCCACATGTTTCTCCTGGACGTTCTTTAGAACATTGCCCTGATGCTGTCGCCTCTTTAGCTCTACTTGGCATTCAGCAGAGTATTCAGTTTTTTGGCATTCTTCCAAACTCTATAATTACTCCCTATACAACCAAACAAATTCAAATACTCAGTGCTACTTTGGACAATTGGGCCATCTTGAGATGTTCCTTTCCAGGGGACATTGAAAATCATTTTCCCTCTCATCCACTCCTTGCATTTGTTAAGGAACATCTGATTATATTTCCTAAAATAACATCTACTGTTCCTTTGTTGAAGGCATCGAATATCTTTACTGATGGTTCTAAGACAGGTATAGGAGCCTATGTTATTGATAGTCAGTTCCCCATCCAACATCAATTTGAACCAGGAAACCCACAATGGGTGGAACTACAAATTGTCATTAAGGTTTTTGAGAGTTATCCTTTTCCTTTTAACCTGATATCAGATTCTAATTATGTAATAGGAGCACTTAAGGTGTTGGAAACTGTAGGTGCTATCAATCCTAACAACAAAGTTTCATCTTTATTTACTCAGTTACAAAATTTGATTTTGGGCCGTTCTGCACCCTTTTATCCTGTACATATAAGAGCTCATATGGCTCTCCCTGGACCTATTGTTAAGGGAAACGCAAGGGCATATGCCGCTACCCGCACAATTTGTTTTCTTTCTTCTCTTGACAGTGCTCGAGACTTTCATAATAAGTTTTATGTTAACTCCCAAACACTTCGTAAACGCTTCTCTATTCCTCGAGCAGAAGTGAGACAGATTGTTTTAGATTGTTCCCATTGTGTTCCATTTCATCATCTCCCTTCTCTTGGTGTTAACCCCCGAGGCTTGCGACCTCTTACGGTTTGGCAAATGGATGTAACTCATATTGCAGAGTTTGGTTCCCTAAAATATGTTCATGTCTCAGTAGATACCTTCTCTGGAGTTATGCATGCCTCTGCTTTGGCAGGAGAAAAAGGCCATCATGTCATCTCCCATTGCCTAGAGGCTTGGGCAGCCTGGGGCCTTCCATGCTCCTTGAAGACAGATAATGGGCCAGCGTACACTGGTCAACAATTCACCTCTTTCTGCTCCACTATGGGAGTGTAACTGACTCATGGCTTGCCTTACAACCCCCACGGTCAGGGAATCATGGAGAGAGCTCATAGAATGATTAAAGAACTTTTGCAAAGACAAAAAGGGGGAATAGGAGCAAGCCGTACTCCTAAAGAGCGTTTGTCTCTGGCTCTTTTTACCATTAATTTTTTAACTTTGGATGCACATGTTAATTCTGCGGCTGACAGACATTGTTCGCCGCCTGCTCCCCCTTCCTTAGGGAAGTGAAGTGGAAGGATGTGCTTTCAGGCCAGTGGTATGGACCTGATCCCGTGCTGATATGGGCACGAGGTTCTGTTTGTATTTTTCCACAGGATCGAACGGAACCGCTTTGGGTGCCTGAGCGACTCGTGCGTAGGATACCTGGGAGTCTGTTAGCCTTGTCTTCAGCTAAAGGTGTGAAGGAACAGAATGAAGAATCTACTGATCCTGTGGTGTCTGGTCCTGATGATCCAATGGGTCAGACAGAAGTCAGTTTCTAAGATAAGGCTTTGGGCGGTTACTCGGGCATGGCCGATACCCATGCCGATCCATGCTGATTCCAATATTTTGCCAACCCTTTTTGCCACCACTTGTGAGATGGAAATGCCATGTCATGATCCTGTCTACTGAAACCTCCATCTTTAATCTTACATCCTTTAATTTGACTGAAGTTTTTTGTTTCTCCCTTCATAGTAGCAGTCAACACTGTGTGCCTCTGCTCCTTAAAAATGTCACCTCCTGGGACAATCCCTTGCGACATAACAGCATATCCTTAAACATACTGACTTCTGCCCTCATGCAGGTTTCGCAGGAATTGCAGTCTGGATCTGGTGTGGGAAATAATAGTGGAGTGGTAAATATCACCACCCTGGTTACTGTGAGTACCGGTCATGTTCCATGGGCAAGGAAAAATGCGACAAATGCCACATGGTATCTTGCTTCATCCGTTTGTACCCCTTACAAAAGCTTCCCCCCAATATTTACTCATTGTCAAGACAGAAATTGGGATTATAAAGAGGTGGCTCCGGGATTCTCTATATCTCCATCCCTTAAGAAGTTTTCCTATAATTTCACAAAAAGTGGTACCTCTACCGGATCGGGGTGGCCCTTTTATCAGTGACTGATAGATAATCGGGCGGGAGCCACGGCTGACATCTCTGCTTTAGCCTGATTAAAAGGAGGCAATTTCTCTTTGCATAATGCAACAGGTACTGTCACGAAAGGTATACAGAGAGGACATCGACTAGGAAACTTGTTGCATAAGGAGCTATATAACGCTACTCTTCCCCCTGCTCCAGTATGTTTAACCCCCCCTTTTCTATTTCTATTATCAAACAGTTCGGAAGTAATTTTAAATTGTTCTAATGACAATATTACCTGCCTGCTTTCAGAGTTTTGGAATGGTAGTGAATCTGTTGCTGTGATTGTAAAGGTACCCACCTTTGTACCTGTCCCAGTGGAGGTCAATCCAGATAATTTTCCGTTGGTGGACCTCTTCAGAGAAAAGAGAGACTTTGGCATTACCACAGCCATAATAACTGCTATTGCTGTCTCTGCTGCTGCAGCCACTACCACTGCTCTAGCCATGACCAATCATGTTCAAACAGCACAAACCATTAATCAAGTCATACAGGAAACTGCACAGGTGCTAGAATCCCAGGACCACGTCAACAGACATATCTTATCAGGGATCTTGGCGGCGAATCAAAGAATTGATTTACTACAAGTACAGTTGGATGAACTTTTCAACATTGCACAAGTTGGATGCATTCGGAATCATAAACACATGTGTATAACTCCAGTAAGATATGAAGAAGCAAAGAATCAAAGCCACTTGATTTCCACCTTTCTTGCAGGCAACTGGTCCCTAGAAGCTGAGAAGATGATGAATCAACAATTATTGCAGATTGCGATTTTAAATGACACCCGTGTTGAGCCTGTTACTTTGAGTCAGTTTTCTAGCTGGCTCACCTCTGCCTTTAGTTATTTTAAAGAATGGGTTGGTGTGGGAATCTTTGGATGTATTTGTTTTGCAGGCACTTGCCTTTGCCTTTGGCTTATTTACAAGCTAAGAATGTGTCAAGCACATGAAAAGGTGGTGTTAATTCAGGCTGTGTTGGCCATTGAGCAAGGGGTGTCACCTTCTGTGTGGTTGGCTAATCTGGCATGGGAATAAGTGGCATTTTTAGTATATCTCTGTTAGAGTTAGAATTATCATTTATGCTAGGTGTCTGCAGGGTACTGTTGTAATTACTATGTACATTTCTTTGAGGACTGTGTATTTGCATCCTGGGGATTTCTTGTACTAATTAAAGCTTCAATTGTCTTGTAACTTCCACCTTTGATCTTGAGCTATAACAATGATGTTGGAGGAGAGAACTGTTACTGTGTGCCTTGTGTTCATTATGATGCCCCTGTATTCTGCAGCATTGGCAAGAAGGGTGATGTGTTTTCCTACCTCAGGCCTTTGCAGTTGCGTAAGCTGGATAAGCTCCCCCACGTTTGGTTTTCCATACCGCTATGTCTTCATGGACGCAGAATGTGAGGCAATGCACTGCACTTGAGAGTTTTATTTTGAACCTCAAGGAAGGCATGCCCTATTGCATGTGGGTTTGATGTCCACATCCCACCCTACGAAAAAAGGCATCGGCTTAGGTGATGTCAGGCCCAGAGAAGGTGCCACTCTGGGACTGACGTTCACTATCTGCCACTTTTGCACAGTAGGATAGGGCCTCTACCTTCACCTGTGTTCATAAAATAAAGAAGGGGAAGCTGTGGCGAGCCGCCACGCCGCCATGACAAGATGGCGCTGGTTTCCGCTAAAGCCTGAGGTGCATTCTAGGTAAACAAGCCCATTTTTGGTTATGCCAACTGTTGCATATGGGAGCGCCTATAAGCAAAGGCCAAGTAGCAGGAGTAGATTGGTTATTGCAAGAGTATAAAGGTGTACGAATTCGGCTCAAGGAAGTAGAAGAAAATCCATGGTTATATAGTAATAAGGTCCTGATTAAACTGCTGAAGGAAGATTCCTGTGTCGTGCTTTCTTGCGGGCGAGGGACACGACAATGACAATTGCAGCGCTCAGCGTCGCTGAATGCAGTTAACACACCTGGGCAGCTAGGTAGAGCCAATCTGAATATTAAACATTAGTAACTACTACATTACTTTATGATTGCACCGTGAACAGAGCCTTTGACTTCTCTCCCTGCACCTCCGTGATGTGTCACCACGTGGGGAGCACTGAACTTGGTTCCCCTGGGATCCTGGGAGGGGCAATCAAATGCAGAACCCCCTTCCCTTCGTCTAATTTTGGGTCCTGGGGCCTGGGAATCAGCATTTTGACTTTGTAAAAGCCGAGGCAGTCTTTCCTGCTTCTGCTGGCAAGAAGGGGGGCCGCGCTGGCTGCAGGGGGTGCAGCAGGCCTCCTCGCACGCTCCCTGGAGAACCTAGGGCCAGGGTCCAGGAGTCGGAAAGGGCGGGCGGCGTGGGGCCCACACAACCATCCGGAATCCTCCTCCAGGACTCGCCTGGAGTCCAAGAAGGAGGCTCCAGACCTCTGGACAGAGGCCTGGCAGTGCAGCAAGACAGCACCGGGGTCTTGGCGCGCTCCTCCAGAGTAGGCTGGCTCTGCCGGGCTGGCGCCGCCTGCGGATCAGAAGGAATCGCACGCCACCTCCCGGGTCTGGGCAGCCGCATTCCGCGTGGTACAGAGCCCCTGCGTGTACCTTCCTGTGCGTCTGCACCGCCTGGTAGGTGCGAGCGCAGGGGGCGGGTCCCCAAGAGCGAGATGAGAAGGGCTGACAGACCCCTGTCGTGCGTGATTTCTTTAAGGTCCACCAGGTCTGCCCCAGTGAGCAGCAAGCTGAACAGAACGTTCGTCCAGGGGACGCTGCCAACCTGAAGCAGGGTGGGCACAGGACTGGCTGTCTGCAAGACCTGGCAGAGATCCTGGATGGCTGATCTTTTTGAGCCTGTGCAAATGAACTAGGTCTCAGTTCCTTGTTTGTAAAGTGAAATTAATGATATTCATCTCCCGGTCTAATTTCTGCATACAGAGAACGTGGCACTGGGCACTCACTAGATGGCAGGAATGACTGCATCAACGTGCAAATTTCAACAGAAACTAAACTACATTGGCCAAGGTCTGTCCCCTAACCTATAGATTAGGATGCTGGCCTGCTCATTTTTTCTTAAATTGTAAAAAGCCATTTTGGACGGGCAATAAATTATCAAGTTATGATTCGGAGAGCTGTCTTATTCTTTGCTGACTACCCCTTTCTAGGCAAACTCTCAGTAAGATGTTCTTAGGAATACTTGGGTTGATTTCTAAGTGGAAAGTGATGACATAGTCTCTCAGTCACAGCTCTTTCAAGGTGGGGACTGATCTTAAGGTGGGAGGAGCTCCGGTGAAATCAACTGGGGATAGGGAAAAGGGAACCCAAGTTAGATCAGAGGTTGGTGGAGGTGGGGAGATCTTTATTCTGCAAATCTGGGGAGCCAAGCAGTTAAACTTCCTGAGCCCTCTAGCAGTTAAAATCTGATCAATCAGAAGAATCTGCATATTAGAGCTGGGAGGGTGTTGACCAATGAAGCCTTTCTGTGAATCAGAATTGTTCTTGTGACTCCCTCACTGTAGAGAAAGTGAGAAGCTGGACTTGGGGAAAATTTGAGAGAGATCATGGGAGATGTTTTGGGAATTGGCTGGACACCCTGAGTTCAGTAGCACCTGGGTGCAGTGGGTCCATGAATGCAGGGGCTACAGGGAAGTGCTTCTGGTTGGGTGGGTGGGGAGGTCTGCCTTTGGGTATTGGGGCAAGTCTCTGGGCTTGCCTTCCCAACCATCATCCTGCTTGCCACCACACCTTCTGTTGGATATGCTGAGAATGCCCCTGTCTCTGGGGCCCTGGTGACCCTCTGAGTTACCTCCAGTCTGCCCAGGCTGACTGGAAGTGTTTTAGCTTAGAATTTAACAGAATTTGTTCTTCTTTGTAGGCTTTAAAGATTGGTGCCCTTTTGGAAAAATGAGGCCTCTAAATCCTGGTGTGACAGGAGTAGGATTTGCTGTCCTGAATCAAGTCACTAAGCTCAGGTCCTGATTCCTCATTGGGGGAAACTACAGAGATGGAAACTTTAAAATCTGGGAGCAAAAAGAGGGTCCTTCCCTCCTGGATGACATCCCAGATGACTGAGAGGAGGGTGGTGCCAGTGAAGACCCCCAAGAGGAGGAGAATGGCTGCAGGGTCAGTGGCAGCAGGTAAGCCAACCTCTGGTCAGGGCACTCCTGGGGAAGCTCAGGAGTGAAGAGTGCCTCTTAGTGGCCTCAGGCCTGTGGAGTGGGCAGAGTGAGGTAGGTGGAATTTCCCTCCCAGTCTCTGGAGCTCTTAGGAAGGGAGCTGAGTAGTCCCCTCAGAGTTGGGTGCCCTCCTCTGGCCCTGTGTGGTTGAGGTCTCCAGTGCCAGAGCCTTGACTGTCAGTACACGTAGGGTGGGCTTGGGATACTAGCCAAGCTCTCCAAAATGCCAATTGTCAAAATATTAGTACCTACATTTACAACAGAAATTATAACCTCAAGTGGGCAAGTTCAATGGAGCCAGTCACTGGACTTCCTGAATGGTGCCTGCTTATCCTATGGACAGAGCTCTGGGGACAGATGGATGAACAGCAAGAAGTCAGAAACCATAGGTGGGTTAGTTGAATGATGGAAAAGTGGGGGAGGAGGGTCTTCAGGGGGCCAGCATCATGCAGGAGGGGACATCTCTGCCACTCTTAGACAGGCCCAGGTCCTCAGCATCCTCCCCTCTGGATCCTCCTTCTCTGCCCAGCCCCCCTTTGTGATTGTTGAAGGCTTTTTAAATGTGTTCATGCCTTCCAGTCTATTTCAGTCATTTTGGCCTGAAGGCCTGTATCTATGCTTGTCCACTATGTGTGTTTCAAGGTGTGACTCTCAGGAGCTGGCCTTGTCTCCAGTCCCAGCCTCTTATTGCAAGTTGGTGGAGGGTAGGAGGCCCTGTGCTTGCCACTGGGTGACCAGGAAGAATAAGTCATGTTCCTGCCCCAAGGAAGGCGCTGTTGTGCTCATCCCTGGTGGGAAGGCCAGGGATGCAATTCTCTTGATCTTATTTCCTTCTTCCTGTGAGCCTGGAGACCCTCTGTCCCCATTTGTGACTTCAAATCTTTGTTTCAGAACCCCTGCCATGAAGACTGTGTACTGCATGAATGAAGCAGAAATGATGGATGTAGCTCTGGGGATCCTGATTGAGGTAAAGTCAGCTGTGTCCCTTTCTGCTCTTATGACCAGAGACTTCAAGGACAGAAAGCAATCCAAGGTCCTTGGTTATTGTCAGGGATTCTGCTTCTGTTAGCTGGCTTCTTCCATGTGTTTCTTCCCTTGTTTTTCCCACATCCATGCTGACCCTGGCCTTCCACATGTGGGGTGAGCCTTTGGAACTATATACCTGGAACAGGTGTGTGTGAGGGACAGCATGCACCATGACTCTGTGTTGGTATGTGGCAGGGACACAAAATGTTCACCTGATTGTGTTCTCAGAAAGGTCTCAGTTGGCCAAGATCCTTCCCAACTTCTGCACCTCTCTTTAGCAGAATGCTGGAGAAGTCATTGGCTTCCTGAAGTAATAATCAGACCACCGTACAGTTGTATGTGCTGTTTTACACAGTGTATAAATCCAAAATATGGTAAATGATTGGATGATATTCTAAAATGCAATATTTATAATATAACACAAAACTGAAAAATAAACTAAATATCCAATAATAGGTGATAAGATGATAAATACTATGCTGCAAAAATAGTTGTATAACTAAAAAGACATAAATATTGAGTATTCTTTTTAAAAATGTGAAAACCATGCAAAAGACAGTAAAATATGTTATATAATTATAGCTTTCAATTTTGTATGTAACATTATGGAATCCCATTGCATTATTTTTGTACTTGTAAAATTAAGTGGATCAAGCAAAACAGTGAATAAAGAAGGACAATTCCTGAAAGATTAAAAGAAAGATCTGTGTACAGGCTGGCCTTCAAAAAGGAAGACTTTTCCTCTGAGGAAGAAAAAAGAAAATTTTCTTCAGAGAGAAAATTCAGAGGAACAGAGGTGCCTACTGCCATTCACCTAATGAGAGTGGTATAGGTGAAGGGTGATCTGAGGATCCAAAGAGAGTGCAGGAAGTCCAAGGAAAGTACTGGGTAGTGGAAGCAGAGGATGCATTTAAGGATTTAAAGGAGTTAGGGTCCCAGTGAGGTTGGATGGTGGTTATGACATACGTGCTGAGTGTCCATACTACAGTATTATTCAAAATAAATTAGATCCTATTCCACTGGAAGGACTAGACACAGGTTTGTATATACACAAACATCTAAAAATGCTTATTCAATGCAGAAGGCCAAGTGAGGTGGATTTGGTTCAATGAATGAAAATGGGCTGAATCACTGATCAAAGGAAATTATTTTCAGAATGCACAATATAGTAATGGATAACTATAACCTTAAACATACTGAAAGAATATATGTATATTGTTGGGATTCTTAATATGAGTCAACATTGTAAATATCCCTTTGTTAGTAAGGTTATTACTCCAGTCAGAAATGCATTCAGAACAGACTGAGATATAAAAATATATTTCTGCTGAATAAGGTGACACTCAAGTGCTTCTAGATACTTAGAGAAGCTCTCTAAAAAGAAAGGCCATGGCACCAAGTGATGGGTTTGAATGTCTACTCAAATGTCTGCTCTGCCTTATTGGGATAACTGATCTGTTAATTTCCTCATTTGTAAAATGAATAATAATACCTGCCTACTAGGGTGTTCATGAAGTCTAAATGGAACAATTTATATAGAGTACTCTACAACATTTATATACCAATTTTATTATCTTTTGAGACTTGCCACATATTACTTTGTATCATGGATATCTTTATAATTCTTATCCCTCTACTGGCTCATGGTGTAGCTCAATGATTTAGTTTCCTGGTTATTACCAGTAGCTCTCAATGGTTTCTTTCCATGGAGAAACTTTGAAAAAGTTAAATTGGATATTAAGAATATAAATTAGAGCAGGGGGAATAACTAGTGGTAGAGCAGTTGCATAACAGGTGGGAGGCCCGAGGTTCAAAGCCCAGCACCATAAAATAAAATGACATTAAAGAAATAAAGTAAAAGAATGAAAAAGACGAAAAGCATATACTCTTCTGAAGAAAAGATAATATACTCATTTAAATGTAAATTAAATAAAACAAAATACTGGACAAAGTTATAAAATCTAAGACCTAGTCTTTAGTACTTCAAAATAAGATTATAACAGAAACCCATGCACAATAACCTGGATGAGCAAAAAAATGTTTAAAATATTGATAAGGCACTCTAAAAACAAAATCTTCTGAAGGCAAAGCAGTACACAGGGCAGGATGGTGCACATCTGTAATGGTAACTATTTGGGAAGTTGGAATATGGCAAATTTGAGGACAGCATCAACAACTCAGTGAGACTATCTCAAACTAAACAATGAAAAGGGCCAGGCATGCAGTTCAGTGGTAAAGTGCCCCTGGGTTCAATCCCTGCTATGAAAATGTAATTTAAAAGGAAGAATTAGAAGTATACTTCAAACATCCTTTCTGAAAAGTTAATTCAACAGCACTGATTGCTTCTTTGTTATTTCTTTTTTAAGGTCTTTTTAAAAAATCTTATAGACTGCATTTTAATTTATTGTACACAAACAAATGGGGCACAACTTTTTGCTTATATGGTTGTACACAATATAGTTCACACCATTAGTGTAACTATATATGTACACAGAGCAATGATGTCTATCTCATTCCCCCATCTTTCATATTCCACCCCCTCTCATTTCCCTCTACATAATCTAAAGTTCCTCCATTTTTCTCTTACCCCCCACCCCCACCACTATTCTGTATTATCATCCACTGATCAGGGAAAACATTTGACCTTTGGTTTTTTGGGATTGGTTTATTTTATTTAGCATGATATTTTCTAATTCCATTCATTTAACTGCAAATGCCATAATTTTATTCTTCTTTATGGCTGAATAATATTCCATTGTGTATATATACCATAGAACTTTGTTATTTCCAGGAAAAGCCTCCTATATTACAGTAAAATCATCAAATAGCAGTCCTGAAAGATGTCTATGCAAGTTACAAGGTAAAGAATCTAGTGTCTAGGCAGGATGCAGTAGAACCGACCTGTAATCTTGGAGATTCTGGGAACTGAGGTAGGAGGATTACAAATTCAAGGCCATCCTTGGCAACTCACAGATAACCTGTCTGAACATGTTAAAATAAAAGAAATAGAAGTAGAGGTGTAGCTCAGTGGTAGAGAATTCCTGGGTTCAATCCCCAGTACCAAAACAAAAACTAACAATCACAAAAAAATACTAGGAATCTACTAAACACCAACAATGTAGATGTAATCTCAGTTCTCACAACAGTCATCGAAAGACTGTTATCCTCTCTTTACCATTGAGGACACTGAAGTTCAAGGAAGTTAAATAACTAACTCAAGGACACATAGCTAATGAATAGAGATTAGAATGCAAGACTCCCACTATGCCTGCCTATGAATAAAAAGGACCCAAAGAAGAAAGAACAGACATATCAGGAAAGTGGCAAATTACCAAACAATGTAAGAAGAAACAAGACTTCCACACACACAGCACAGTTTCTGATAGAGTAAAATATACTCATGATTTTAGAAATGGTGCATCTTTTAAGCAAATTTGAAAAATACAGGAAGACACATCAAAAATACTGGTATTGTGGGGAATGGTGGTGCATACCTGCAATCCCAATGACTTTGGGAGACTGAGGCAAGAGAATGACCAGTGCAAAGCAAGCCTCAGCAACTTAAATGAGGTCCTAAGAAACTTGGTGAGACCTGGTCCTACATGAAAAATAAAAAGGGCTGAATTGTGGCTTAGTGGTTAAGCACTCTTGGACTCAATCCCTGGTTCTAAAAAGGTAAGAAATTAAAAAAATAAAAACACTGGAATTGATAAATTCTGATATTAATAAGTTAGTTTCTTATTTCTTCTTAATTCTCATAAACCACAAGGTCTCAGTCTTTTAACATGTTAGTTCTGTTTAAAAAAAAATGTAAGCCCAATTCCTAAAGTAGCACTATCATATGAACAGAAGGGAGGTATGGTTAAGTGGAAGGTCTTACAGTTATCCAGTCTTAGTTTAAACAAGGAATCAAGTGAGACTGGAATTAAGTATCCTCCATTTCTATAATCCCATTATCAGACATGATGCCTCTGTATACAAAACTTTCTCATCTGCCTGCCAGCCTCCTACTAGTCATCAACAGAGGAAGCTAAAATAACACTTTCCAGGGAAGGTTTCCCCCTTGATCAACCACAGGAAAATATATCTAGCTAACTTGAAGCACAGTGTTCCTTCACTTTGTTTGGTCACAGTCCCTCTTTTAGAATATGATATAGGTAGACTGCTCCCTAGAAAAATGTGTGCTATGAAAAAAATTAAATATAATTTCAGTGGATTTTACAACTTCTAAGGATCCAGAATAGGAATTCTTGTTTTAGAGAAACCAATGAATACCACATATGTAGTCAGTAGCACATGAAAATGTGACTTTCTTTAGGACTTGCTGAAGATGTGCTCTTTCCTCCTTGTCCCCTGCATATGTTACACAGGAAAGAAATGGAGCAAATTTAAATCCAAGAAAAGAGGCAGATGAACCCAAATGCTGGAGTCATGAGATGGTGTGTGCATGTCATGAAAGTACTGCAATGTGCAGACACCATTTATTAGGTTCTGATACCAGAAAGAATACTGAGAGTCTGAATTGTTATCTAGAATAATGATTAAACCTCAGGGGAAGTTCTGTGGTAAGCAGGGAGAAGGATCAGGTCTAAGAGGGTCTTGTGCTAACTGAAAATGCAATGATGTTTCTCATTTTAGTTACTATGTTTCTATGGGAAGGATAGTTTCTCCTTTTGATAAGTAAAATTTATTTATGAAACATAAAGATGCAATTTATATGACAATAAGAGCACTAAGAAGGAGAGAGAAAACTATATTGAAGCAAAGCTTTGTATACTATTGAAATTGTTGGCATCAATCTGTACAAAATTATGTTAAGAGAAGATGTTTATTATAATCACTAGGGCAACCATTAAGAAAATACTTCAAAAATATATAAAAGAAAGAAAACAAGGACATCAATTGGTATGCAAGAGGATATCTATCTCAAAATCAGGCAGTAATGAATAAATAAAGGAACAAAAAAGTGAGTACTAGCCTTGAAATTGCAGAATGGTAACAGTGACACCCATTGGGTCCTCCTCCATCAGATCTTGTGTCTTAAACTACACTGTTTTGGTTCAAGCATTCTGGAATAAAAACATTGAATAAGATAAGATTTTGATTTATGCTATTTTATACATAATCTAGAAAAATATCAACATAAATAATACAAGTCCAGCTACATCTACTGTGTACCTTTCCACCTCTTCTTTCCACTTGTTCAAAACAGACAGAGTACAGAGAATCAGAAATGGTCCTTCATCATTTATCCTTTCTGCCAAATAAATGATGAGAGCAATCATCTGGAACAAAGCAAGAAGGCAGTTTTTATCACATTTTCCCATAAGAAACAGCAAAGTTCCCACAGCTGTGGGTTGAAAACACAAATTCTTATATATGACTTGCTTCATGAAGAAATTATGCAAAATCATTCACACATTAGGACACTAGTGCATTCCTAGAACAAAATCAGGTAAGCCTCAGTGAGCTTGCCAAGGGAATTGATGGTGTTTGATTAATTCAGGGGTCAACAAGCAATAAGGCTCAATATTTATGTAATTGAACCTCTAACACAAACAAAAGTCAGGAAAAACAGAAATCAATGAAACCAAGCCAACTGATGGAAAAGAGCAAGCATACTTGAAAACATCAAGCCAGAAGTGCTAAGATCTGACTATAAACAGGACTCACACATTGTGGCCTCTGTCAATGCCTTGATGAAAGTGCTTTCCTTCCTTCTCAACTGTCTCCCGCCTTCTGTGTTTTCTTTCTGTAAAAATTTTTAGAGTACCTTCTATTGGCTCAAGTTCTATGTGAACTTGATAAAAGCCCATTGGTCTTTTTAAGTTCATGCCTTATGATTATACTGAAGAGTGGAATTTGTTATGTCATATTTGTATATGCTATATCTAGAAAACACATTCAAATGGGGACAATAGAATTTATTATCATTCCATAAGAAGGGTATACAATATAACTTTGTAAAGTCAAATGAGCATACTTCAGGAGATGCCTGAAGGAACTTATAACCTAAAGTTGTTGTGATATACAAGAAAAAAGAATACTATCAATAAACAAAAACACTTGAAGAGCTTACATCCCCAAATACTGTGCTATTTCTGAGGAAGAAAATATGCCTTAAGGATCATATTCAAAATTCAGTGAAAACTATATGCTCAAAGATGTTCACATCAAAATTAACTTAATTAACCCCCCAAAAAGGGGGAACTCATGATTCCTCATCAATAGAACATTTAAGTAAATAATAAATTCTCCTGATGGCATTTTATGCAGCCTGTTGAAAATGATTGCAAATATAATAAAATGCAACATTACAGTGGCAGTGGTACATTAACAAATAGAAACCATATGAGCTATATGTGCACTATAATTTCATTGATATAAAACATACCTCGCTGCTTGCAGGTGTTTAGAGTGCTGTGATGATAGAGTGGCAGTTCACTTTTTTTACATGATCATATTAATTTTATAAAGGAATAATTTTCTTATGTAACTATTCCAGCCCAAAGTGTGCCAAGAGCAACTCAGTATTAAGTGACTTAACTGTATTAAAATCATTCTGTTTAGCATTCCCTGAGGATACAATTTAGAAAAAAGTTTACCTTTTATTACCAAAAATCAGATGTGTTTACAAAATAAATTTGGAGTCATTAGTGAATTCTATCAAACATCTGAAAAAGAAAGAGTAACAATTCTACATAACTGTTCCTGATAATTGAGGAGGAATACTTTTCAATTTTTTTCTATGAGGCAGGTTTACCCTAATACTAAAACCAGACAAAAACATATAAGAAAGGAAAAATGCAAACTATTATGTTTCATAATGTAGAGGAAAAAAAAATATAAACGCATTTTTACCAAAACAGATTGGGAGTTGGTATATATTTAAAGAATTTAAATTAGAGTTCAAAAAGCAAAAGACAAGTGGAATTTTCTGGCTCTCAATGAAGTCAGTAGGACAATTTCAATGACTGAGACAAAAGAGATTATAGGGAGGACACCTCCGGGAATCTGAGATTTGTTCTAGTTTCACATTTCTCAGTGCAGGAATAAACCAAGAATGTTTTCTTTGCCCAAGAAAGCTAAGAGGGATCACTGATAAATCTCAGGTGACCTTACCTCAAAGTCATATTGTGTTCTGAATAATGCCAAGATTGATGAGGTATACCTGGCCTAAGTAAAGTAACCTCCAACATATGGTCAGACAAGCCTCCATGTAGCACTGCTCTAGCTCAAACTTTACATATGTAAGGTGAGCATTGGAGGGGACGTTGAACTTCTAAGAAGATGATGACCCTTGCTCTTTCTCATCAGTGACCACTGGTGAAAATTTCTTGGGATTAGGAAGTTTTTATCTACCTAATTTCTGATCAGGCTGCCTGTGACATATAGCATAATTATTCCAGTATATCTTTGGAATCCTTAAGGTAAGTAATCTTTGTGTGATTAATCCAAGGGTTGTCATGACTGATTTTCCATTAATGCAAGCCCACATATCTCAACCTAGGGCAGTATTGCTGATTATTCTGACCAAAACATCAATTTAAACACACCATCTACTGATCAATGCACAAGAGGGCCACATCTGATTCTCCAGGTTTCTAGGCTTCATGTGCAACCCTTTTTTAAAAAAATTCTTTTAAAGTTTTCCATGGATCTTTATTTTATTTATTTATATGTGGTGCTGAGAACTGATCAAGGTGCCTCACACATCTAGGCAAGTGCTCTAACAGAGCTAAAACCCCAGTCCAATACCTCACCCCCTTTTAAGGCCATTAGATGGCTAAGTTGTATTTTGGAAAACAGTGTACTTCCTCTTCATTTCTCTATCAGAGTATAAAAATGGGAAGCAGCCCCACCCCAACCCACTCCCATTGATGAAGGGGTATTAAAATTAGAAGCAATACAGTTAAGTCCATAAAGTGTTACTAAGGAGGTTAGAGTCAATTTGATCCTTGGTCAAGTATACATGCTTTACAGAGAGAAAAATCCTAAGCCTGAGCCCATTAACTACACTTCTAACTCAAGTAATTAACTCTTCTCACAGATACATGCCAAAGCTCAGATAAAATAAGGGTAATGACACAATTGTTAACCACTCCCACAACTGGAAAAATAAATTCCAAGTTTGTGATCTCTTAATGAAAGTGAGGCATTTCACATCCTAGTATAAAAATAGATCTGTAGCTAACAGCTAAAGTTGTAATGAAATGTGAGGAGATATTTCAGTGGAGGTGAAAAGTGCTTATTCCACACTGGCATACCTGGCAGGTCTTAGCAAGACCTTAGCATCTCCCAGGATGCAGCCATTCTGACAAAGAAAGTGTTGGGCCAGCCAGTTGACTCCCTCCAGTTGATAAGGGCATAGATGAATTTCTAGAAAAAAAAATACAGCAAAACAAGAGAGTAGACATATATGTGGGCTAAGCTCTAAGATTTTGAATGAAGGACATGGCTTACATTCCCTTAATCTCAAACTTTACTGCCCATATAATTTATTGGGAAGTTTTATGTATAAAAACATCTGATTTCCAAATTACTTTATGTGCAGAGTTGGGTCACCAATCAAAGCCCTAAAATAGTCTGTCAGTGTTATATAGTCAGTGTTATTTGATAGATGAGAAACTCAGCTTGGGATTTGTTCTCTAATACCCAGCTCATACCATTGTCCTTTCCTGGAAATGAAGTGCTCCCTGTAATGATGCAACTTAACAAACAACACATGGATTGTTTATGTGATTGCTTAATGGCACCCATTTTAATTTGCCATTTGTTCTGTGCTGTTACTAAAGAAAAGGGGAATAGTAAACCACAATGACCCTGAATATTCCCTTTCTGTTCCCCAAAACCTACCAAAATTAAGGGAAGAATTAGAGCAAACCTGATCTCAAAAATCCAAATACATATTATCTTAAAGGACACTGGATTTCCCTCATGCACACTGGAAACTAAGGCAAGTTAATGTTATGTGTAAAAAGCTAATTTCTTGCATGTACACTGGGTCAGTTTCTCCTTGGAATGCTGGTCATACAAGCAAACTAATGCTGATGTCACTGCTTCTTCTGTCTAATACTTAAACCCCCCTGAATGGGAATGAACAAAGGACTGAGGACATTGGGGAAAAGATACATGTCACTCATTTGGCCTGTGCCACTAGGCAAAACACCACAAGAAAGAAAGGTACTGATTGGAGAAACACCATAAGGAACACAGTTGCTCTCAGTCAGTCTCTTGCCATGGAACTCTTCCTGGAGCTGCCATTAATCTGCTATAAGCTTTCCCCAGTGAACCATGTCTCCCAAGCCATCCTCAAGCACCTTCTCTGGCCTTTCCACAACCTAGCAAAACTGGGCTGTGGAGTGACACATGCTAAAGGGCAAAAAGAAAATAGGACTATATGCTTCAACAGAGAAGCAGAAATAAAAATGAAAATATATGAGCATCTATTTATCTATAAATAGTACAAAAGTAAAAGGTTGGAGTGGTAGATAAAGTGTGGCCTTCAAAGAGTTCATGTGTAGACCCTAAAATAAGTGAGTATGTTACTTTATTTGGCAAAAAAGACTCCACAGACAAAATTAACATTCAGGATCTTTTGATGGGAAGATTGTAATGAATTATCCTGGACTACCCAATCTAATCACATACATTTTAGTAAAGGGGGAACTTTACCAGTTGTGATTAGAAGGAGGTGACTATAGTGAAGTAGACTAGGTACCACCACCCAAAAGACCCTTGCCATAATTAAGCTTCTCCTCTTCTCAGATCAGTAGGATGTCTTGGTGTTTGAAGCTTCCTCTTTATTGAAAATGCCAGGTTTGCACACAAAAGGTGTGAGAGTCTGCAAGTTTATTGTACAAAAAGATAGTATCTGTTTTCTTGATAAAAACTTATGAAACCTGGTCTAGGGGATGGATCAGAAAGCAATAGTCATGTAAAACCTACAAATCCCTCCTCCCACTGGATATAAAGTTCAAAAATTTTTCCAAAATCTTTGTTCAGAGGAAGAATTCTTAGGCAAGAGCCACCCTGAACCCTGCAGTCAATGAACCTGCTTCCTGATAACTCCTCAGGTGTCCAGCCTTTTCTGTCTTACATCAACAAAAGGATCCAACATATGCATGTTGCAGGATCTAAAAAAGGAGGACAGAGACATTGGCATGTTTCTCATAATTACCTTTTTTGTTTAGTTTTTTGGAAGAGTGGCCACACCTGATCTGTTGGATATCCAGAGTTAGGCCTCTGTCCTAGGACTCCTGTAACAGAAATGGTGTGGCTCTTGACTATATCAAGTAAATGTCTGGGCTATAATTATATATATATTTATATGTATATATATATATATATATATATATATATAATTATAATTATAATATTCTAAATAGTTTTAAGGAATTATAAGTTACAATATTCAATATTTATGCCTTGGGCTACTTCTACTTTCTATTTCTTTCCCTACACTATCAGTTTATAAACACCAGTTGATAAATACCCCACTAATTTTCCTATATACTTCTTTTATTCTTTCTATCTCATCCTCTTCATCTTCAAACCTCTTGTCTACTCAATTTCATTAACTCATATCCACATGTAGGTTTCTCTGTTGCTGGATATCAAAGTGCACACACTGTTGATAGGCAAGCACTTAGCTATTTACACTTTAGTAGAGATACGCTGAACACACAAAGGCCAGTCCAAAAATTTGTACTTAGATTGGATAAACACTCTGCCAGACTCCTACTCTTCAAACATGCACCCTTTCCATACATCTACATCCATCACTCTACTAAGCAGAACACAGAACTGCATCTTTGGTTTCCTTCAGAGAACAACAAAACCTCACACTCCTGTGGTATTCAGTGCATAAGTATGAGCTGAATGAATGCTTGACTTCATACTTTGAAAAACATTGTTCACTAATCTAGAAACTGGGTGGACACAGACCATCTCGGATTTGTTGTCTCCTGCACCCAACACCCAGTAGCATGCTCTCACTAGCATTTCAATAAAATGATGAGTAAATGGTTATATTATTATTGAGCACAGTTCTGTCACTATGCTAAAGCACCACCACATTCCAGGTCTGATAAATAAGGACAAGGAGGTTGCGAGAGGCAGGGTGGAAGGTGGGCACTGCGGGTCGCTCTCCGCACTCTCCAGGCTTAGAAGACTAAAAGGAGGGCAGGTGGAACTGAAATCGACAACACGTGTGGTAAGGAGTCTACAAACTTTTACTTGTCTGCATTTGTCAAAATATATCTTTGAGGATGATTAACCAGTGGCAAATCATCAACTGTGCCTGCACAGTCAATGGAGAACAAATAAAAAGTGGGACATGTGTTTTCAGAGTTTTACCTAAGCAACTGCACAGGCCGGGCCTCCAAACCACCAAAACCTGAAGGACAATCACACAGCCTGGGGCGCCTGGATGCAGTCTCTGCTCTGAGACCTATGCTTCCTGCGCACCTTTGCAAGTTTCCTCTCCCACCGGCCTGGCCACCTAGATGGGGCCTAAGACCAGCTCCACCCTCCATGTGAGCAGCTCAGCCTTGGCACCTTCTGCACCCACCCACCACCGGCAGACCAAAGACCCTGGGCCAGCAGGAATGCTGCCCTCACGACCTGGCCAGCAAAAGGACAATGCCAGGAGTTGGCGGGTGTGAGCAGTTGTTCACCCCAGAGCCCACTTACCCTTCAGGGGCACTGGCATAAGTCCAGCTCTTCCACATCCGCACGCCTCAGGCTGCCCTTTACCTGTTGAGCTAATAGAAAGCACCAGACGTCGCCCTCCATTTGGACGAGAGAGACTCCGCCCACCGGCCCTGCGCACTTGGCCTTTCAACTGCGCCAGGAAGGACCTGGCAGGCACCGTGCAGACGTCAGGGTGTGCATGCTGTGGATGTCTCAGAGCTGGAGCTGCGAGTCAGTCTCACAGTTAATCCAGGAATCCCTGGGTAGATTGCTGGAATGGCTACTAGGTTCTCAGGAGCGGGCTCAATTCTGTTGACTCTAGTGATAAATTGGTTTAGACTCTGAAATCCCCTGACCTGTATCCTGTAGCTGTAGACCAGGTGAAAGCCTATGAATGTAGTGAATTGAAATCACCAGAGATGTTATGCCACCAAGGATGTTTCAAGGAAACCATTGGGAGTAGATTAACCAATGTGCTAACTTAAGGGTGACTCAACCTCGGTTTTGAGTGATTTTATGATGGCGCATACAACTAATACGAATATTATGATAATAACAAAATAATTGCATTTATTTATGTAGTTCTAGGTGCTACTCTAAGGAGTTTTCACATATTTTCTCATTTAACACTCACAAAAATCTATAAATAGGTCCTATTTACTATGACTTTGAATGGTAATTGGCAAAACAGGGAACACAAACTGTATTATTTTCTTGTTTTATTGTTTGTTCTATTTAGTTATACATGACATCAGAATGCATTTTGATTCATTGTACCAAATGGAGTACAACTTTTCATTGCTCTCTTTCTATACCATGTAGATTCACACCATTTGTGTAATCATACATGTACATTGGGTAATGATTTGTCTCATTGCATCATCTTTCCTTCCTGCTGCCCCCTCCATTCCTTCATTTCAATCTACACAATCTAAAGTTCCTCCATTTTCCTAAATCCCCCACACACATGTATCAGCATCCACTTATCAGAGAAAACATTTGGCCTTTGGTTTTTTGGTCTTGACATCTCATTTAGCCTTATATTCTCCAACTCCATCCATTTACCTACAAATGCATAATTTTATTCATCTTTTATTACTGAATAATATTCCATTGTGAATACATACCACAACTTCTTTATTCATTTATCTATTGAAGGGCATCTAGGCTGGTTCCACAATCTAGTTATTGTGAATTGAACTGCTATAAACATTGTCATGGCTGTGTCACTGTAGTACGCTGATTTTACAACCTTTGGTATAGGTCAAGGAGTGGGATAGCTGGGTCAAATGGTGGTTCCATTCCAAGTTTTTGAAGGAATCTCTATACTGCTTTCCATAGTGGCCACACCAATTTTCAAACCCACCAGCAATGTATGAATGTACCTTTTTCCCCACATTCTCACCAACATATGTTGTTTCTTGTATTCTTGATAATTATCATTCAGATTGGAGTGAGATGAATATTTAAGTAGTTTTGATTTGCATTTCTCTAATTGCTAGAGATTTTGAACATTTTTTCATGTATTTGTTGATCAATTGTATATCTTCTGTGAAGTGTCTGCTCAGTTTCTTAGCATATTTATTGATTGGGTTAATTTTTTTGGTGTTGAGTTTTTTGAGTTCTTTATGAATTCTGGAGATTAGTGATCTATCTGAAGTGTGTATGGTCTGTAGACTCTCTCTTCACATTATTGATTGTTTACTTTGCTGAGAAAAAGCTTTTTAGTTTGAATTCATCCCAGTTACTGATTCTTGTTTTAATTCTTGTACTTTTGGAGTATTGTTAAGAAAGTCTGGTCCCAAGCTGACATGATGAAGATTTGGTCCTACTGTCAGAAACTATAATTTTCTAAGTAACATGATCAGAATATTATTTCCTTGTAAGTTAATCTTGGTACTTCCATTTTAGAAGTGCACCCCCTTCAATAAATTCATTGTTAACTACAAAAGAGTTTAATTTAGGTTGCTTTTTCATAGAAACTCCAACAAAGTACAGTTCTATGAAGCTTATTTTGTATCTTGAGTCTTTGTGAATACTGTTTGAGCCACCTTCTTTATGTGCCAAGCACTCCTTATGATACTAGAGATAGAGGCTACTAATCTCATGGAGCTTATATTTGTGAAGGAAAAGACAAACAATAAAAATCCAGTAGTAATCAATGCTAAGATCAATGCTGAGACAAAAAAGCTGTGTCACAGCATATGGCCACATTGATTTTGTGCAGGACCTTTCCTGTTACCCAAGTCCTATGCCAGAGGCCTAATGCTGGGGGTCCTAACAAATCTGAAATGCCCAAATACAAATGGAAAAAATAATGGGGAAAAGAAAGAAGGAACTTTATTCAGTGTAGCTGTATTGTAAAGACAAGTGATGTCAAGTATCTCAGTCCTGTCTTTCAGGTTTGGTGTGAGCTTTGGCTTAAATAGAGAAAGAACTGGGGCAGGAGACAAGATGTATGTGTAACAAGCAGGCTTGGTCAAACTGTGGTGTGGTTTATCATTTTCTTGAGTTCTGATCACACCAATTCTTACTGGTGTTGAGGAAATTGCATTAGTTCCAGGGACAATTTCCTCTTGCTTCATAGATTATGTATCTATTAGATCTATGATACTGGAATGGGGGACAATTCAGTTCCCATGGAACTATAGTGCTCCTGCTGAAGGAGGGCAATCTCTTCATGGTTCATTTGCCTGCAAGACTCACTGTGGGAAATTTAGGGTAATGACTGAAGACTTCTAGGCACTACTCTAGGGCTATTGAACAGGACACAGTAAAAGCAGGCAGTTTGTGAAAAATACCTTAGTTTTTCTAAACTTAATGTCTTTGGCCTTGAAGGAAGCATATTATCAACTTTAAAGGAATACTCCTTTAATGATTAATATGCTTAATGATTAATATAAACTAGTATAGCCATTATGAAAATGCTATGGGCTCCTCAAAACAACAATAACAACAACTAGAAATAGAACTAGCATATGATCCAGAGTTGAGCAGGAATCCAACCCAAAGTTTAATAAGGTACTAAAAGAGAAACACTAAATGAAGATAGAAATGCCAAACTTTATACTGCTTTTATTTACCCATTGGGCATCTGCAAGTCCAAGAGAAGAGACAGGACTTTTAGCAAAGGCAGCCTAAGTCTCTGTTTTACTCCCCTATTTGGGTGTTTTCTCAAAACCTTATGATTTATATCCTTTGGTGACTTCTCTAGAATATCCTATGTTCTATGAAACTGCTACTGAGTGTTTTTTGCATCCTGTTCTCTGTTTGACTTATTTCCTCCCATCCAGATTCTCATGCACTATATTTATCTGCTACAGCAATAATATCAACCACCTGCCACTTCAACAAGAGGATGCTGATTATTTTTAACTTAAACATTTCAGAGATGGGGTCCTAGCTATAAGCTAAGTAGACCATTGATATATTGAGTCTGGCATTTAAAATATAGTTGAGAAAGGCTAGCTGAGAGATTCCAGGTGTGCAAGTCATGTAAAACATTTAGAAGTTTTACTCTGAATGCTGTATGAAATGAGCCTAAAGGGGAGAAGCAGAGACTTCAATTAGGAGGATATTGTGATAATCTGGGGAAAAAATGATAATATGGGGGTCAGCATGGTAGTAGTGGTATGGTGAGTAGATATATCGAACAGGTAATGCCTAGAAGATTCACAAATTGAGAATTGGTGAGAAATAGGAGAATAAAAGATGATTTCAAGGATTTGACATTAGCATGTGGTACAATGGATTTGCAATATGGAAGGAGGAAGACAGAACAAAGATTTTGGGGAACATCATGAGTTCATTTTTGTGCTGGCAAGTATGCAGACATAGGAGAACTCTCATACATTGCTGGTGGGAATGTAAATTAGTACAGCCATTATGAAAAACACTATGGGGCTCCTCAAAAAAAAACTAACAAAAACCAAAAATAGAACTACCATATGATCCAGAAACTCCATTACTGAGTGTATATCCAAAGGAAATGAAATCAGTATGTCAAAGAGATATCACTTCCATGGTTAGTACAGCACTATTTATAATAGCCAAGATATGGAATCAACCTAGGTGCCCTTTTGTGAATGAATGAATAAGAAAATGTGGCACATATATACAATGGAATATTTTTCAGCCCAAAAGGATGAAATTCTATCATTTAGAGCAACATGGATGAGCCTGTGGGACATTAAGTGAAATAAGTCATGCACAAAAAAACACTGCATATTTTCACTTCAATGTGGAAACTGAAAAAGTTGATGTCATAGAAGTGGAGAGTAGAATAATGATTACCAGAGTCTAGGAAGAGTGAGAAGAAGAGGGGAATGGAGAAAGGATGGTTAATGGGCACAGAGGTGCAGCTGGATAGGAGGAATAACTTCTAATGCTCTCTAGCACAATGGAGTTTTTATGGTTGATGATAATTGAATATTTCAAAATAGTATAGAGGATAGTGAATGTATCTAACACAATAAAATGATAAATATTTGAGGTGATCAATAAATCAATTACCTGATCTGATTATTTCACATTGTATACACATAATTAAATGTCACTGTATCCCATAGATATGTAAAATTATTATGTCCATTACAATTTGTAAAATATATGTATTGAAAGCTTTTTTCAAAAGGAATTTATGTTGAGGAAAAACAATTCAATTTTGGACAGAGTATAATGAGACAGTAATACAGATCCAAGTACAGGTTTTGTATAGTTAACTGGATAGACTATTCTAGAGTTCAGGGGAAAGGGTTAGAACTGAGCACAGATAAAGTAGTCATAATTTTAGGATGGAGCTTAAGTTATAATACCCCCAAGACCATGACTGGAACTATAAAAAAGACTAATCCTTGGTCAACTAATATTTAGAAATTGAGAAGAGGAGGCAGCATAAGAGACTAAGATCAGCCAGTGAAATAAATGAGAACTAAGAATATAATACTTCTTAAACCAAATGAAATAGGATTTCAAGAGTGATGGTCTGCATCAAATGCAATTAAGATGTGGAGTAAAGATAGGATAGAAAATAAACACTAAATTGTTCAACATTATGGTTTTCAATGGTCTTGGCAAGGAGTCCAGTGACTGACTGGAGTGATTAAATAAAGATAATGAGAGGAAAGAAGGTGGAGACAGCCTATCTCACCCCTTTTGAAGAGTTTTGATGTAAAAGGAAACAAAAAATTGGCAGCAGTAACTACCAGGTCAAGGGCAGTTTATTTTGTTTTAAGATGGTGATGTTAGAGCATATTGAATGCTGATGGAAATGATCCAGTGGAGATAAAACCTAATGATACTAGGGTAATGTTCTTGAGTGAGAGGAGGTGGGATCTAATAATGCACAAATAGAGGGGTTGGTCTAGACAGTAGAAGGCACAGTATGAAAACAGATTTTGTAGTGACAGCATCTGATCTCTCCTGACTCTATTGTCTAAATGAAATAAGAAAAAATGGCATCTGGTGAGCTTGTGTGGGAGGGGTGTTGGGGGTTTGAGGACAGAAAGATGTGAAATAGTTGTCTAGGAAAGTGGAGAGTAAAACCACGAGAGGAATATGGTACCTTTGCCAAGCAACAGTGAGGGCCACGTGAAGTTAATGGTCAGGAGACCAGGCAGCATGATGTGTGTTGGCTGCAGGTGGGGAAGTGTTAGAGAATTGAGTCTTGCCAGGGTTGGATATTTGCCAGATGAATAAAATAGAGAGTGATAATAAAGTTGGTCATATCCCCAGTGTCTAGAATAGAGGTGAACATGATAGATAAGGTCCCTGCACTTGTGGAGCTCAGGTTCTAGTGATGAAGAAATATAAAAAGTAAAGAAAGTACAAATAAACTGTCAGGTAGAATAGTACTAAGAAGGTAATGATATTGAGAATAGGACTGGGTAGCAGCTGAGTAGAGTGGGTTGAAGAGGATGTCACTAGAAAAATGGCATTCAAATTAAGGTATGAATAATGGGATGCCAACTTTGTAAAATCAGAGGAAGAAAGTTTAGATCAGAGGGATCACAAAGGCAAAGCCATCGAGACAATATTTGTAAGGGATAATAAATATATTTAAAAATTGGTGACAGAGCTGGGTACAATGGAGCACACCTGTAATCCCAGCTCCTTGGGAGGCTGAGATAGGAGGATGGCAAGTTCAGAGTAACCCTGGGAAACTTAGTGAGACTGTCTCAAAGTAAAAATGATTGTAAAATGAAATAAAAGGTATGTAAAATAAAAAGCTATGTAGCTCAATGGTAGAACAATTACCTAGAATGTGTGGGGCCCTGGGTTCAAACTCTACTGCTGAAAGAAAAAAAAATAGTGAAGATGCACTTGAAGGGATTTGGTCATTGATAAGCACATGGTTGAAGGTGAGAGAAACAGATTCCAGGAGGACTCCCACAGGTGTTTACACTGGGATATGGATATTTGTGCTACCACTGAGGGATTATAAAAGAGAAAATCTGGTTTGAGGGAGGAAAGATAATAAATTCACATTTAGGATGTATTGGATTTGTACCTAGAACAGTGTCTGGCCCATAGGTAGCACTTGAGAAAGTATTCTTAAATACTTGAGTAAGGTACCTTTGGAACAGTTTGAAAATATAGGATCTATGATTGTTACAACCTTGAGGAAAAGACAGGACATTTAACAAATGGGTAAACTAAGGCACAGAAAGTTTAGAAAACTTGTTCAATATTTTCTAATGAGTCAGTATTAACTGCCAGAACAAAGTCTAGCTCAATTCCTTTTTCATTCATTGCTCAGGCTATATAGTCATAATGCTTTTATTAATTGTTTTATTCTTCCACAAAAGGGAATGTCCCTCTGACAACAGCAACCCAGTAACATTAACAGTAACCAAATCATGTCTTTGATAGATCTCAGCATCAACCCCATCCAAAACAAGCACGATTAAAGCACAGGTTAGTGTACAGGTTATATTTGCTGTCCACTATGTCCTTGATGTACTGGGTTAAAATAGAATACTAATTGGCAGCATCTAGTGAGTCAGGTATGGAGCTTCAGTAAAACATGTGACCATAGGGAAACATGTTTCAGAGCTATCCTTGCATTCATGAACATGGACTTTTGGGCTAAGTTTAGGATTAGGTCAGTGCCCTACACTGAGTTGAAAGCAATTTGGGTTTACTTTCTCCCAAGCAAGGAAAAACTACACTTGATTTTGATGTAATTATATACCTCAGGCATCAGATTTATATAATAAATGTAAAACCTAGAGAGCCCAAGAGCCCGAGATGATATACCAATGAGACTGTGCATTTAAGTATAGCAGGAAGTGCTTTACAGAAATCTTGCCCAGTCACCTCTGAGAATTGTCACTCCTTTCAATACCAAAGTTAAGGGCATACACTAAAAATTATCAAAAATTTATTGAGAACACAGGTCAGAGATTGTGGATAGCTTTGCACTGAATCTTCTCTGAGTGTCTTTTGTTTGACAGAGCAGTTCTTATTTTCCTACTTCATTTGTATAAAGTACTGGAATTGAACTCAAGGTTTTATGTGTGTTAGGCAAGCACTCTCCTACTGATCTACATCCTCATTTCTTTTTATTTTATTTTATTTTATTTGGGGCATGGGTAGTCTGGCTAAGTTGCCAAGGCTGGCCTCAAACTGTGATCTTCCTGCATTAGCCTCCTGAGTAGTTATGATGACAAGCTTGTGCCATTTTGCCCAACTTTTTTTTTTCATTCTAATTTAATACTTTTTTCAAATTGGTTACAAGCAATTTCACTCTTTTTGGTCCAGCATGAAAACATTTATGCAATCTACCTAGCTAGTCCCTGAAGCCTTTGACTGTACTACTGCTGGAGTTTAACTTTTCTGAAAGATTTTCATGTAAGGAGCAGATTATCTCAGCAGTAAAATTGCATAAAGCCAAATGTTCCTCCTGATTCAGCCTACACTGAAATCCTAAGAACACTCTGTGACCTTCCTCTTCCTCTGGGTTGATAAGAAGCCAAAGCCATCTTATACCCTAACTGCACAAAGTCTTGGTCTTAGGTTTGAAAAATGAACATACCTGTTGCACATATATCTGTATTCCTGAGGTACACTTGTAACATTTAGCCAAGGAAGTTTCCCATTTTGATACCCCAAAATGCTCAAAAATGGAATGTAAAATAATCTTCAACCTCAGAGGACTTAAATAATCTGAGAGTGCTTCCAAAAAGCCCATGATGCATACTAATTCATAATGAGGACAATAATAGTTGTCCTACAACACTGTTGAGAAATAAATAGACCACTTTTTAAAAATTATTTTTAGATGTTGATAGACCTTTATTTTATTCATTTACTTATATGCCATGCTGAGAAATGAATCCAGTGCCTCACACATGCTAGGCAAGTGCTCTACCAGGGAGCCATAACCCCAGTCCCACATTTTTTTAAAATAAGAAACAGGTCAGGCACCTATCATCTGCCATTTGCCTGCCTCTTGCCTGTCCATCACCTGCCTTTCACCTACCCATCACCCACCACCTGAGGTTCACCTCCTGATCATCTGACAGCTACCAGCAGAATGACCACAGACTGCCAGTGGAGTGCCAGTTGCCTGCCATTGCCTGGAAGTTCACTGTTACAGTACCTGCAGGTTTGGTTACACGTGGCTGCTGCCATTTTGAGACAACAACCAGGCCCCATAAGACCCCTGGCTGGACTGACTTAGCCACATCTCCAGGATCCCTCAGCCTGACCAATCACTCCTTGCCTCCTGGGCCCTCACATCGACTGACTGCTCCCTGCCGCCAGGACCCCCAGACCAACTGACTGCATCCTATCACTGGAACCACAGGCTGACTGACTGCAACCAGCCTCCAGGATCTTGCAACCAGATCAAACACACCCAAACTCTAGGACCCCTGCCTGACCAACTGCACCCCACCTCCAAGACCTCCAGCTGACCACATCTACACCCTGAGCTGCAGCTCCCCTTTTGCCAACACATATGGAAGCCAGAGTGGCCAACTTGGATAATCTTGGAAGCCATAGCTCCAATCTTTAGGTGGGGCAAATCCCATCCTGAGATGCCTTCTGTACACTTGAAGCTCATTGTCAACTACCTCTAATGCATCAGGCTACTGAACACTGGGAGTTTTGAATACTATATGACTGTTATACTGTACATTTTCTTTCTTCTCCTTATTGAACAATTTTAAGTCTTTATTTCTTTACTTTTTTGGCTCTCTTTTCCTTTTGTTTATCTGTTCCCTCAGTCTCTTTCTCCCTTTTTGCATGCTAACATCCAATTTCTTTTGATTACACTCTCACACTTTCTATTATCTAGAACTTGTGTATATTCTTTTCTTATCCCATTAACAGCTACATCCTACATCCCTCTGCACCCTCTTTGTCCTCCATTAGAAACTGCAGACCTACTGCAAATCTGCTTGCTATACTGAAGATAATAGTTGAATTTCTTCTGTTTATTGTCACAATTTTGTTATTGTCCTCATAGGGGCTATTTGGTCTAGGGTTGCATAGTGTCTGAATTGGGCACTGCTAATATTGATTTCCCCTTAAACAAGAGGTTTTGGAAACCTATAGGGCCACTATAAGCCTATAGGGCAGAATGTACAATACCCCAGATCTGCACTGCTAGAGGGGAAGATACATAAACAACATGAAAAAACAATGGAAGAAAATGATCCAAACAAATCTAGATTCTATATTAATACAATCCAATGACATTATGGTAGAAGAAATGTCAGAAAAGGACTTTGGATTATACATGACTAAGATAATTCACAAAGCAAAGGATGAGTTAAGAGAGCAAATGCAGGCAATGATTGATAATACCAATAAGCAGTTGAAAGAGCACCTGCAGGAAGCAAAAGATTATATCGACAGAGAGATAGAGATTCTCAAAAAAAAAAAAAAACTAATGGAAATCCTTGAAATGAAGGAAACAATAAACCAATTAAAAAACTCAATGGAAAGCATCACCAAAAGACTAAACCACTTGGAAGAAAGAAACTCAGACAAAGAAGACAAAATATTTAATCTTGAAAATAAAGTTGCCCAAACAGAGATGGTAAGCAATCATGATCAGTATCTCCAAGAACTATGGGACATCATGAGAGACCAAATTTAAGAATTATTGTGATTGAGGAAGGCACAAAGATACAAACCAAAGGAATGAGCAACATATTCAATGAAATAATATCAGAAAATTTCCCAAACCTGAAGAATGAAATGGAAAATCAAATACAAGAGGCTTACAGAACACCAAATGCACAAAATCACAGCAGATCCACACCAAGTCACATTATAATGAAAATGCCTAGCATTCAAAATAAAGATAGGATTTTAAAGACTGCAAGAGAAAAGTATCAGATTACATATAGAGGGAAACCAACATGGATAGCAGCAGACTTCTCCACACAGACGCTAAAAGATAGAAGGGCCTGAAACAACATATTTCAATCTCTGAAAGAACATGGTTGCCAACCGAGAATCCTATACCCAGCAAAACTAACCTTCAGATTTGAAAATGAAATAAAATACTTCTATGATAAACAAAAGTTAAAGTAATTTACAAATAGAAAATCTGCGCTACAGAATGTTCTCAATAAAATATTCCATGAGGAGGAAATAAAAAACAACAATGTAGGACAGCAAAGGGAGGAACTACCTTAGAGAAAAACCACTGAAAGGAGAAACAAAGCCAACTTAAAAACCAAAAATAAGCCCAAATGACTGGGAATACAAATCAAATCTCAATAGTAACCCTTAATGTTAATTGCCTAAACTCATCAAACAAAAGACATAGGCTGGCAGAATGGATTAAAAAGAAAGACCCCACAATATGCTGCCTTCAAGAGACATCTCATAGAAAAAGACATCCATAGACTAAAGGTGAAAGAATGGGAAAAAAACTACCACACTGACGGACTCAGTAAAAAAGCGGGGTTTCCATCCTTATTTCAGATAAAGTGGACTTCAAGCCAAAGTTAGTCAGAAGGGATAAAGAAGGACATTTCATACAGCCTAAGGGAACCATAAATCAGGAAGACATAATGGAAGTAAATATTTATGCCCCAAACAATGGTCCATCCCTGTACATCAAACAAATCCTTCTCAATTTAAGGAATCAAGTAGGCCACAACACAATAATTTTGGGTGAATTTAACACACTGCTGTCACTGCTAGATAGATCTTACAAACAAAAACCAACCAAAGAAACCATAGAACTCAACAACACAATCAATCACCTAGACTTAATAGACATATATAGAATATTCCATCCATCAACAAGTGTATTCACTTTCTTCTCAGCAACACATACAATCTTCTTGAAAATAGACCATATGTTATGCCACAAAAGAGCCCTTAGGAAATGCAAAAAAAAAAAAATAGAGATACTGCCTTGTGTTCTATCAGATCATAATGAACTGAGAGTAGAAATCAATGACAAAATAAAATACATAAATTACTCCAAAACCTGGAGACTAAATAATATGCTATTGAATGAAACATGGATAACAGAAAACATCAGGGAGAAGATAAAAAATTTCTTAGAGGTCAAGGAGAATGATGATACAACATATCAAAATCTCTGGGACACTATGAAATCAGTAATAAGAGGAAAATCATTGCATAGAGCACATTCAGAAAAGAATGAAAAGTTAACAACTAAATGACCTAACATTACAGCTCAAAGCCCTAGAAAAAGAAGAACAGAATAACAGCGAAAGAGTACAAGACAGGAAATAATTAAAATCAGAGCTGAAATCAATGAAATCGAATCAAAAGAAACAATTCAAAAAATTGACAAAACAAAAAGTTCTTTCTATGAGAAAGTAAACAAAATAGAGAAACCCTTAGCCAAAATAACAAAGAGAAGGAGAGGGAAAACACAAATTACTAAAATTCATGATGAAAAAGGAATCATCATGACAAACACCACTGAGATACAGAACATAATGAGAAAATACTTTGAAAATATGTATTTCAACAAAATAGAAACTACCGAAGACAATGACAAATTTCTAGAGACATATGCTCCTCCCAAACTGAACCAGGAGGACATACACAATTTACACAGATAAATATCAAGCAATAAAATGGAAGAAGCCATTAAAAACCTACCATCCAAGAAAAGTCCAGGACCAGGCAGATTCTCAGCTGAGTTCTACAAGACCTTCAAGAAGATCTCATTCCAATACTTTTCAAAGTATTCCAGGAAATAGAAATGGAGGGTACCATACCAAACTCATTCTATGAAGCTAATATTGCCCTCATACCCAAACCAGGCAAAGTCATATCAAGGAAAGAATATTTTAGACCAATATCCTTGATGAATATAGATGCAAAGATCCTTAACAAAATATTGGCAAAATGTATCCAAAAACATATTAAGAAAATTGTGCACCATGATCAGGTGGAGTTCATCCCTGGAATGCAAGGATGGTTTAACATCTGTAAATCAATAAACATAATCCATCATGTCAATATCCTTAAGGATAAGAATCATATGGTTATTTCCATTGATGTTTAAAAAACATTTGACAAAATACAACACCCCTTCATGCTCAAAACACTAAAAAAAATAGGGATAGTAGGAACATACCTGAACATTGTAAAGGCTATTTATGCTAAACCTAAGGCCAACATCATTTTGAATGTAGAAAAACTGAAACCATTCCCTTTAAAAACCAGAATAAGACAGGGATGTCCTCTTTCACCACTTCTATTCAACATTGTCCTTGAAACTCTAGACAGAGCTATTTGACAGGCTAAAGAAATTAAAGGGATATGAATAGGAAAAGTGGAACGTAAGCTGTCACTATTTGCTGATGACATGATTCTATATTTACAGGATCCAAAAAACTCCTCCAGAAAACTTCTAGACCTCATCAATCAATTCAGCAAAACAGCAGGCTATAAAATCAATGTACATAAATTGAAAGCATTTTATATGCAAGCGATGAAACATCTGAAAGGGAAATGAGGAAAACAACTCCATTTGCAATAGCCTCAAAAAAAATAAAATACTTAGGAATCAATCTAACCAAAGAGGTAAAGATCTGTACAGTGAAAACTACAAAACATTGAAGAAAGAAATTGAGAAAGAACTTAGAAGATGGAAAGATCTCCCATGTTCTTGGATAGGCAGAATTAATATTGTCAAAATGACCATACTACCAAATGTTCTATAAAGATTCAATGCAATTTCAATTAAAATCCCAATGAGGTACCATAAAGCAATAGAGCAAGCAATCATGAAATTCATCTGGAAGAATGAACCCAGAATAGCTAAAGCAATCCTCAGCAGGAATAATAAACAGGAGGTATCACAATAGCAGAACTTCATCTATACTACAAAGCAATAGTAACAAGAAACAGTACGGTATTGGCACCAAAATAGAAAGGAAGATCAATGGTACAGAATAGAGGACATGGACACAAACCCAAATAAATACAATTTTCTCATACTAGAAAAAGGTGCCAAAAATATGCAATGGAGAAAAGATAGTCTCTTCAAAAAATTGTGCTGGGAAAACTGGAAATCCATATGCAACAGAATAAACTAAACCCGTATCTTTCACCCTGCACAAGAATCAACTCACAATGGATCAAGGACCTTGAAATCAGACCAGAGACCCTTCATCTTAGAGAAGAAAAAGTAGGTCCAAATCTTCAACTCGTTGGCTTAGGATCAGACTTCCTTAACAGGACTCCCATAGCACAAGAAATAAAAGCAAGAATCATTAACTGGGACAGATTCAAACTAAAAAGCTTTCTCTCAGCAAAGAAAATGATCAGTAATGCGAAGAGAGAGCCTACATAGTGGGAGAAAATCTTTGCCAGTCATATTTCAGATAGAGCACTAATTTCCAGAATATATAAAGAACTCAAAAAACTCTACACGAGGAATACAAATAACCCAATCAACAAATGGTCTAAGGATATGAACAGACACTTCACAGAAGAAGATCTACAAGCAATCAACAAACATATGAAAAAATGTTCACCATCTTTAGTAATAAGAGAAATGCAAATCAAAACTACCCTAAGATTCCATCTCACCCCAATTAGAATGGCGATTATCAAGAATACAAGCAAGAAAAGGTGTTGGAGAGGATGTGGGAAAAATGGTACACTCATACATTGCTGGTGGGACTGCAAATTAGTGCAGCCACTCTGGAAAGCAGTGTGGAGATTCCTTAGAATACTTGGAATGGAACCACATTTGACCCAGCTATCCCACTCTTCGGCCTACACCCAAAGAACTTAAAAACAGCATACTACAGAGATACAGCCACATCAATGTTCATAGCTGCTCAATTCACAATAGCCAGACTGTGGAACCAACCTAGATGTCCTTCAATTGATGAATGGATAAAGAAACTGTGGTATATAAATACAGTGGAATATTACTCAGTCATAAAGAATAATAAAATTATGGCATTTGCAGGCAAATGGATGATATTGGAGATTATCATGTTAAGTGAGATAAGTCAATCTCAAAAAACCAAAGGACCAATGATCTCACTGATAAATGGATGAGGACATATAATAGGGGGTGGGAGGGGGGCAAGATTGGAGGAAGGAGGGACTATATATAGGGAAAATGTCCACAGGAGGGGTGGGGAGAAGGAAAAAATAATAGAATGAATCAAACACCATTACCCTATGTAAATTTATGATTACACAAATGGTATGCTCTTACTCCATGTACAAACAGAAACAACATGTATCCCATTTGTTTACAGTAAAATAAAAAATAATTGAATATGAAAAAAGAAATAAGAGCCAAAACAGAAATTTGAATTTCCAGGGTATTGTAAAAGACCAAAGCACTTTAGCTGGGAATAAATCTGGAGATCACCCAACTGTCTGCATCTCACCATTAAACACTATAGAGATCAAGAGTTATTCTTCATGGTTGAGGTTCCATGGTAATCTCATTAGCTTATAAAGTCCACAGGCACAGTGTTTTCCCCATTTTCATGACCCATAGATGTTGTCTCTTAAAGCAAACAGAAAGACAGAGTGTTTGAACTCAATTATAGTTCATGCATAGCCAACTTTGGTAGATTGTATTCCTATTCCCAACACTCCATCTTCTCCCCTATAGGATTACTGTGCATCCAGACCCTTAGTCATGTGACCTTCTGTGTCTCTCAATGTACAGAACTCATGTGCTTTGTTTTGTAATGTTTATGAACATGATGTATGAGTTGAAGCTTTAAATGTGCCTGCTTTGATTGTTCCTAGTGCCTGCAATGAATGGTATATAAATTGAATAAGTTCCATGGTGATTAAAATTTTTCCTAAACTTCCATGTAAATATTAATTCATATCATTTCTAAAAGTGTATGTGTATAGATTATGTGTGTGTGTCTTAATATCATCACCTGTCCAGGTGGACCTAGAGTTGTGCCTGTGTTCTCCTTCATCATGCCTCTTTATGAGTCCCATATCTCCTTTCCATGTTAAGTCTCTACCTTGGGTCTTCTGCTAATAGGTAAAGGTAACTGTTGTTTAATTCAATGGCTATCCTAACATGTGTTTGGCCCTCACCACCTAGAGTTACACTTATTGTCTGGGAAATTATTTGCTATTAATATTTTCTTTATTTTTTAATTTAATATTTTATTTGTTCTGTTTAGTTATACATGGCACTAGAATGTATTTTGGCATATTATACATACATGGAGTATAACTTTCCATCCTTGTGCTGCTGCATGATGTGGAGTTACACTGGTTATGAATTCATATGTGAACATAGGAAAGTTATGTTCAGTTCATTTTACTGTCTTTCCTATTCTCATTCCACTCCCTTTCCTTCATTCTCCTTTATCTAATGTACTTCTATTTTTCCCTTCCCCTACCTTATTGTGTGTTAGCATCTACATATCAGAGAAGATATTCAGTCTTTGGTTTTTTGGGATTGGCTTATTTCACTTAGTATGATAGTCTCCATTTCTGTCCATTTATTTGCAAATGCCATAATTTCATTCTTCTTCATGGCTCAGTAATATTCCATTGTGTATATATTCCACATTTCTTTATCCATTCATCTGTTGAAGGACATCTACATTGGTTCCATGGTTTAGCTATTGTAAATTGAGCTGCTATAAACATTGATGTGACTGTGTCACAATAGTATGTTGATTTTAAGGTCTTTGGGTATAAACCTAGGAGTGGGATAACTGGGTCAAATGGTGTTTCTATTCCAAATTTTCTGAGAAATCTCCATATTGCTTTCCAGAGTGGTTGCACAAGTTTGCAGTTCCCCCAGCAATGTATGAGTGAACATTTTTCACCATATCCTTGCCAACATTTATTCTTACTTGTATTCTTGATAATTATTATTCTGACAGGAGTGAGATGAACTCTCAATGTCATTTTAATTTGTATTTCTCTAATCACTAGAGATGTTGAACATTTTTATGTTTGTTGTGTGCTATTAATATCTTCAATATAGTACAATCCTCACAGGTTAGGTAGAAGTTGCTCACATTTGCTCTTATGTTCCTTGGTGATAACTTGATCATAATTTTACACATAGATTAAAGGAGAACCAGAAAAATACAGTTCTTCTTTGGGCAGCCCCATTCCAAAGGGATATATGATATTGTAAGAGGAGGAGAAAAAATTTTACTGAGTATCTAGCAGTGTCTGATTCTTGTCTAGCCACTAAAATGCAATGTTAATTCTGCTCTTGATATGCTCATTCCTACCCCAAGGACAACAACTCCAAATCCATCTGGCTACTGCACCCAAATTGAATTGTATGTCTGGGTGACATGCAGTTGTCTCTCTCAGATTCAGATGTAGCTCCTTGTGGTCCAGTAATTCATTAAGAGAAGAATACCATCTGTGTTCTCCAACACCTGAAGAACCCCTAGTTTAATAGAAACTGGACTGTTGTAGATGAGATGTTCTGTTCTTAAGTATCCCTTGGTCCTTCCACTACCATAGGTCTTGGGAGGAATGGAATGAGAAACTAATAATTTTGAAATCTCAAAGGAGATTTAGGTAACTGAAAAAAAAAAAGAACATGGCTTTATCTTCCTAGGAGAAAGTAGCATTAAACAGAAGGAAAGGTCCTTGGTGACAAAAGTCACTCTTTTTGGTGGTAATCTGTGAGAACAGACACTAGTTAAATAAAGGTTTTAGTGGAGGTGTTGCAGGAGCAAAGTGAGATGAGAATTCAGAGCAAGATTAAATAGCAGCTCTTTTAAAATAAGAACTACTTGACTAGGTCATCTTGATATGTCCACTGAAAGATTAGTATATTTTGATGAATAACTTTTGACAGAACCACATCAAAAGTTTGAACATTCTTCCCAGTGCTGTGGCACTCACCTGTAATCCCAGTGGCTCAGGATGTTGAAGCAGGAGGATCACAAGTTCAAAGCCAGCTTCAGAAAAGTAGTGAGACCATAGAAATTTAGTGAGACCCTGTCTCAAAATGAAAAATAATGGCTCAGTAGGTAAGTGCCCCAGGTTCAATCTCTCATACTCCAACAAAAGTGAAAACATTCCTTTTTATTACATATATACATTCATATGCACACACACACACACACACACAACTCCACCTTTGATCCTCCTTTCTTTCATTCTCCCATTAGGTGATGTGGACATTGTGTGTTTCCCATTGTGTGCTTCCTATATTTTTATATAATTCAGACCATATATTGGTCTAAGACAGGCATCTTCCTGATGGAGTAAAATAATTCTCCAAGCCAAAGATCTATTTGTAACCATATTTAAAAGTAGTTGAAATGAAAACAGCTATAGTTCATCTAAAAGTAGTTTAAAACATGCATGGGGATTTTAAAGTAAATTCTACCTGTAGTGCAGAGCTGAAGATTCAGTTTGTGATGTGGGGAGGAGGGAAAGAAAGGGGTAGGATCACCTGTTTGAACAGATTTTCTGCAAGGAGGAGGGTGTTTTGTATTTTGGCATTTCTATCAAGGTTGCTTGGGAGTTGTTGACAGTTTTGTTTTAGTAGGAGTTTGTCACTTTAAGGGAAAACCAGGAAGTTAAAATGAATGTGGAGAGTAGGGGAGCAAAAGAGATTAGAGGATTATTCTGTCTCCAGAGTGAGTAAAAAGGCACTGCCTGTAACAGCAGCTGAAAACTACAGAAGTTGTAGATGATTTTTTTGTTTTTTGTTTTTTCTGCCCAAAGCAGATTCACTCCATGTTTTCTTCCCATTAAGAGAGGGAGAATTGCTGCCAATGAGTGAGTGGGGTGTTGGCTGAAAGGAGATGAGGCAGAACAGCTCCTCCCCATAGACTGTTGCTTCTCTTTGTACTTCTGTAGTTTATATTTCTTTATTGCAGCAGAAAATCAGATTAACTTCCAGATTTCAGCTGAAGAATCAGGCAGATGCTTCTGGATACAGTAAGATAACACTATGGAGCTTCTGAGCTCTGGGTCCTGCAGGCAACTGGGCTGCCCTATCCTGTGCAGGAGATTCCTTATGAAGAGGGCAACCAAATCTGGCTTTCCCAAAGTCATCTCTTCTTACAGCATTTATTTGAGTGTCATGGCAACTGTCTAGTTTTCCTTGCATCCCCCAAAACTTTTTTATAATTTGTTAGATGTTTCATATGTAGAATTGATCTAAACACTTTGAAATTCCACCTCCACTGGTAGGTGTCCAATAAGAACACTGGGAATTCAGGGTTTCTATTTTCTCATTTTTTGTGACTGTTTCCTGGGATTCTGTATATTTTTATTTTCTTCTCTGGTAGTACCACTTGTACTCTCCTATCGTGATTCCTCTTTCATTTTTCTACCTGCCAAGCAAGTGTTTTCTCAGACAACACCATTTCTATTTTCTGATCATGTTCCACCTACCAAACTGGTATTGTCTTCTCCTTGTACAGCTGAAAACTTCCTAATAATAATTATATGAGCTCTCAAGACTTTAATTTCAATCAATTCTTGATCTCTGCATTAACATTAAGTAAGATTGATGGTAGAAAGTAGGTTGTGATATGATATATTATCAGTTTACTTTGATGTTACCTTATGAATGATATTACTTGAAAAGTTAATAAATTTCTTTCAAAATGCTAAGGATTTAATAAGTACTCAATGCTATAAATGCTTGATATTTTTGAATTAAACTGCAGATCTAAAAAGCATTAAAGCATGCTAAACTGTGCTTTTCAAACTTTAATGTACACATGATTTTCTGGAGAGTCTCATGAACTAACTTGAGTACACCGAAATTCTCCATTTCTAACAAGCCCTAAGTGATATTTGTGCTGATGATCAGATAACTATTTCACATAGTAAAGTTTTAAAGTATAGACAGACAAATAGATGCCATGTGGGCACAATATAACATAAAGTATTACTGTTACTGTTTAATCAGAAAATTAAATAATATACACCCTTTAATGAAATGTTTTTTAAAAAAACATAAATTTCATAACTCCTCCTTTCTAAAAAAATGTCAAAAAAGAGAATAAGAATAAATGGATTGAAAAACACTTAAAAGGATATAGTTGTCCACTTTTGCTACATATTTAAGAATTAATCACTGGAAGAACATTAACAAAAAATGATGTTAGCCCATTCATGAGATTCTCGTTGTGTTGATCTGGAGTCCCAATAAAGCTCTCTACTAGGTAATATAGGAAACATGAACAGCTAAAATGTTAATTAGGGCAGAGATATAGTCATAACCACAACTTAAATGAATACTTTGGTTGAAATAGGTAAAATAAATAAGAAAAGACTTCAAAGGAGACTTTTGAAAACCTTATTAGCAGTCAAAAGAAATAATTATGGGGCAGACAAATGAGTATGGTCAATTGTAGATTCCTAGACTAAATATTTTTTTAATAAGAATTGGGAGGAAAAATAAACCTGAATGTGGAAAAATCCAACACTGTTTTGTGAATATTTAATGTTTTGTAACACCCACTCTCCTAATATTTATTGATTTCTGTAACACAAAGGAAAGAGAGGGTCCAAATTGGTTAAGGTGATTTTCTATAATCAAAAAGAATTTAAATGTAAGAGATTTGAAAACCTGAGTTGTGTGATATTTCAGTGACAGAATAATAGGCTGGATTCATATTGCATTATTTTATTGGATTACCACCTTAACCTCATGAAGTAATTAATTGGAAACTTTTGAGAAAGCAAAAAGTTTGTTGTAGGAAGGAAGACACTGAATTAGGGATTAATGTCATCTGAACCAGTGCTTCTCAGATGTCCCTAGTGATCCCCTTTGTGCTGGTCCACAGATCATACTTTGGAAGGCAAGGATCTAGAACAGTAGTTCTCAAATTTCAGTTATTTTTTCTTAAGCATTTAACTTGTTTTCTTTTTATTTTATGAATATTGCTGACAGTAACATCCTTTAACAATAATCTTTGTTTGCAAGTCTGAATATTTCTTTAAAAGGCTATGTAAATTTCAAGGATTTTAATATACATTGCAAAATTACTCAGAAAATATTATACTAACTTATACTCTCCCTAGTATGTTTTGATCTAACCCATTTTTACTCATTTAAATGATTGTTACCCAGCAATAGTAACAATGGGGTAAATAACAACTTATACTGGAAAGAGACATAGTACATTTTCTTGAGAGCAATGTCTCAATATATATGAAAATTCTTGAGACTTATTCATTCATCTGGGAGGTTCTTACTTGGAATTTCTTGTGAGTGCCATCTGATGAGTGCTGAGATTGAATTTAATGTGACTACTTTGTTCACATGTTTAGAAATTTAGGTGAGATAGCTAGAATTTCTGGGGGCTATTTGAATATTTCTCTATCCTAGATATTTTCTTCCATGTGCCTAGGCTGGGCTTCCTAACAGTATTGTGGTCTTAATGTAGTTGGAGTTTTTATAGTAAAGATTTATAATATTCCCAAAAAGCCCCATGTGTTCAAGTCTTATTATCCAATGCAGCATTGTCCAGAGGTGGGTCTTTTGGAAAGTGATTCATTAATTAGGGTTCTGACATCATCAATGAATTAATTCACTGACAGCTGAATGGATTACTAGTCAGTGGTAGAAAGTGTAGGCAGGTGGTACATGGTTGAAAAGTAGATCACAGGTTCAGGGGGGTTACCTCTTGGGACTATCTTGTCCTGGGCCTCTTCTCCCAACCCCTGCATTCTGGCTGCCATGAGTTGAGAAAATTTTCTCTGCCATACCCTTCCACCATGATTTTCTGCCTTGCCTGAAGTCAAAAGCAGTGCAGCTGAAACCCCTGAATCCATGAGCCAAAAGAATTCTTCCTCATTGTCAGGTATTTGGGTCACAGCTACAAAAGCTAACTTCTTACATAGTTGCTGGGTTCCACCAAAGTGAGCCTTCTAAGACATCCAGGTGGAAGCTGCAAGGCTACTTACTACTTAGTATTGAAAGTCATTCAGTGGCATTTCAACTGTATACTGTTGGTCAAAAGCAAGTCATAAAGATACTGAGATTCAAGGGGAAGGAAATACACAGAGGCACAAGTACTTCGAGATGTATGGAGGTGGTGTATGTGTGCATTTGTTTGAATTGGCATTTATTTCAGGAAACTTTTCAACTATTCACTGGCTATTTGTAAATCATGAAATTAGTTCCAAGTTGCCATGAATACTTCTAATTTACTGCAGGAAAATCCTGAAGGATGGAGAGTCAGTATTTACAAATTGGTGATCATCAATTCTTCTAAGGAGATGATGTGCTTCAGTGACTACAGCATCCCAGATCATTATCTTAACTTCATGCACAATTCCTAGGTCCTCGAGTATTTCAGGATGTATGGAAAAGACTTCAAACTTTTAAATTACATCCAGTTCAAGGTAGGCAGTTTTGTGGGTGTCTTTGTGTTTGAAGTTCTTTATCAAGTAAATGAATAATGTTGCTTCTTTTACCAGTGCTTATATGTAAATATTAGCTTGATATGCTCAAGTACAAAGACTCCACTCTTTGTTCTCTCTCTAAAATACCCCTGAGAAAGTCTCTCCTATATTTTGGCTGCTGATACAGAAAGATACCTGCCACCAGTATTTTCATTGTCTTCATTTCACACTCTGCTTATAATAAAGATGAGGGGAATGAATAGGTATGGGAATTTGTCTTTCTGGTTCCACAACTTTTCCACTATTGCCTTATTCATTTATAATTTCTGAGGCACATTTCTATATATTATTTTATGTGATCACCAAAACCACCTGGTGAAGTACTTAGTGACTGGGAAGTTATTAAGGAAGCAAAGAAGTTAAATCTGGTGGAGAGAGTAGAACGCTAAATTAGAAATCAAAACCCTGAATTCTGGCCCTTGTTCTTACCACTAATTAACTTGTGACCTGAGATTAGTTAGTTTCTCAACTTAACTTATCATAATTTTCTTTTTATGTAAAAGAATATTATTGTACTGTATGACTTTTGGTTTCTTTCTTCTCTAAAGTCTGCTGTGATTTCTTCATAATTCATAATCATGACCCTAAACAGATATATCACCTGGCTTAAAGCCAAACCTTCCACCTTTTACTGTTTAGCAACAATAATAAAATGGTATTATCTGGTGACAATTTCCAAAGCCAGTCATTTGCAGCACAGTGGTGCACCTCTGACCTGATTAAGTGACAGTTCTTAAAAAAGCTTGTTAACGTACTAAGCAGTGATGATGCAAAGCCAAAAAAAGTAACTTGACTAAGTTACTGTGTTTAAAGACACAAATTTTTATTATGCATATAAGTAATAATGAGAATGGGAGAGTAGAATGAATTAGACATAACATTCCTATGCTTATATATGAACACAAGACCAGTGAAACTCCAAATCATGTTCAACCACAAAAATGGGATCCAAATTGGAATGGGTTGCACTCCATGTATGTATAATATGTCAAAACACACCTTACTGTCATGTATGTCTAAAAACAAATTAAGAAAAAACCTTTATATGGACAAAAAAGGAAAGGTCTCATCTTTTTTATTTTTTAAAGTTAAGCTTATATCATGCAACCCTCAAGATTTTACTCCTTGGTTCTAGTTTGACTCTTTGCTGAGTCTTGAGTAGAAAGGTGTCTACCAAATGAAGAAGGAATAAAAGGCCAAGTAAAAGCACCAGCTTGTGTAAAAACACATGACAGAAGCTATAAGTAATACAGGATGGTTAAGTCTTAGAGTCTCTATTATTCAACCAAGACATTTTAGCCAAGGCCCTAGAAGCTCATTGGAATGCATTCTTGATGTTTCCTTAGGCTGGCAGAGTAACCCATATTTACTGCTTTTTTTTTTTTGAAAAACTAAAAATTGTACCACTATTTTCCTATCTCACAGCCTCTTTCTCTATAATTACTTGTAAAGTGGATATATGTAAAAGGCAAAGAGAGATTCCTTTAAAAAAATAAGAGTCACTGAAATATTTTCCTGCTCTAACATGAAAGGGAGCCTCATAGTCACATTTTTGAGGTTAGTCAAGGAGAACAGGATTTGGGTGTCAGAAGATATCAGAGAATTTGGGGATGTCTGGGGTAGTGGAGGAATAGGTGTTTAGTGCACAGAGTGTCACAAAAGTACAGGAGAAATTCAGGATTTATTCAGGTGCTGCAATGATTAAGACAGAGACTAAAAATTCTCAGAAATCCTACTTTTCTAGAGGCACAGGAAAGTACATAAGTCTGTCAACTAAATTTTACTTTATCTGCCTTATAGAAGTCTTCTCTTTTGGACAACAACCTCAAACAAAACTGTTCTTTATGGAGTATGAAAATCAAATATTCTTGCAAGGACCCTAATGATGTGATGGTACCTGCAGTATCAACCTTTTGTGTAACATTTTGAAGAATAAGTCATGTCTGGGAAGATATACATTGTACTGGCTATGGTTACTCTGTATATGTTACTTTGCTTTAAGACCACTGTGTACAGTGTGAATAAGAGGCCTGATTTCTCTACTTCAGGCCAATGGGAGGTGGTCACTGAGTGTGACAGAAAAAAGGAGGTTAATGTCTTTGATGGAGTCATGCTTTACACTGGCCATCACACTAATGCTAACTTACCCCTGGAAAGCATTCCAGGTGAGTGATCTACCATAAAAGAGGTTGACCCTCAAGCCATGCCTTTGACACTGAGGAATAGAAGGTTGTGGTCTGAGTGATTTTTACCTTGGGGTGAAATAAGTCTTACCCTAATTGTGCATGTTCCCTTGAGAATGGGTTAATTTCTTTTATTGCCATTTGGGCAATGGTAATTTTACAGTTTAGAGGTCTATGAACAATCATGCCACCATGTAATGCCATTTCAGTCAAGGCTGGAAAACATACAGAATGGTGATCCCATAAGATTATAATGTGGACTGAAAAATTCCCATTGGCTTAGTAGTATCATAGCCATTATAATATCATGGTGATGTTGATGTACAAACCCATCTACAATGTGAGTTGTATAAAATTATAGCTCACACAATTATGTATGTGGCACATAATAAAAATAAACAACTATGTTACTGGTTTATGTGTTCACTGTATTAAATTTAGCATAGAGTATACTGTTTCTACTTATAGAAACATTTGCTGTAAAGCAGACTGCCATGTTACACCAACTAGCCTCACATGTGTCATGTTTATTGTGGGTCTTGATTGCATCAGGAGGCCACATTGAGTGACTGACCTAAACAATCTATGCTTATGTAAGTACTTCTGTGATGTTTTCACAATAATGAAACCAACTTACAGCAAATTTTTGGGAATGTATGTATTTATGACCAGTAGAACATGATTATATTTAGTTTCACAATAAGTTTGGTCTTCTTAAGAATCAAAAAGGAAGACTGTGGAACTCTTACACAGCATTGGTTCACATGTGGAATTTTTCAATGATTGAGGAAAAAAACAAATATTGAGTTTCTAAGGGTTAAATGAAAGCTTGAATAATTTAATTTCAGTTTGGGGCCTAAACTTTTTTTTCTAAAAAGTGCACTTTATATATATTCTAGAGTATACAGAAACATATATACTCTAATTGAAATGGAAATATGTATCTAAGGGAATGAAAAGACAAAAGAGGATGGCAGTTTTCTGAGGCAGTTTGGATTTGTGATTCTGCAAATACAAAATAAAAAGTATTTACAACAAAGGAATCACAGGTTATATTTCCAGAAATATTTCCAGAAAATATTACCTACAATCTTAAAAACAGTAGGTCTTTACCACTAACAAAATTAAAAGTAATTTTGCAACCATGCAATGAGTCCCTGAAAGCCTCTGGAGAAAATAGTTATAGATCTGCCTTTGTCTCCAACAGGCTGGTTAAATTTTAACAATGGTTTTGTTTATGTGTGGTGGTGAGGTAAGAGAATAAGGTTCCAAAACTTTTCTTCCTTCCTACAAAGAATATGTCACCTCTATAATAAATGTTGGTACACAATAACCATTGGGACCACTGCCCTCCTATAACCCTTAACTCAGCAATTTAGATACTAAGCAGAGTGACCTAATACAAATGATCACATGAGATTACTTGTCTATTGCTTTAACTGTGAGAATATTAAGAATAGTCTTAGGTCACATAGAGTTTAGATATTAAAGAAATAAAAATTGTATTAGCTCATCAACATAGTTAGATATTCTTAAAACAATTGTGATTAGGTAAGGATAATCTGTAAGGTTGTTATTTTCTGCCTATGCTTTGGAAACTTCTTTAATATTAACCACAAGACTGCCATTCTAGCCTGAAGAAAAATGTATATAAACCAAGCCTTCCCCAGAATAAGTGGGATTGATTTCACCAGAACTATAGTCTGTGTCTTTCATTCTCCATCCATCGCCAATGCTGTCTCCCTGCTCCCCATTTACCAGTGTGGAACGCATGGACTCCTGCTAGGGTTGGACCCTGTCACACAACTTTCTGTTAAGTCTTCAATGACTGGTGCAAATGGAACATGTGGTTTTATTTTTTTAAGAAAAAATTGGGATAATTCAATGTAGCTTATGATGAGAAAAATAAAGGACAATCTTTTGGTGCTGAAGCCCGCTATTTGCATTCAACACAGCAAACTGATGCACCATATCTAGCAACAAACTATCCTATGTATTCTTCCACCTCACAGAGGAAGTTCAAGGAAAGACACCAAGATATCTGTGAGACTCATAATGTGGTAATATCCAATCATTTCCATATGTATTTATTCAAACAATGGAGGCATTGTTTGAATAGGACAAAGGCATTGTTTGTAGGATAAAGAAGTGTATAAAACAAAGTCTCTTTAATCTGAATACATCATGTTCCATTGGAACTGAGATACAGTTTGCATCAAGGTACTTAATATTTCTTCCTGTATCCCCCATAGAAGAGCTCTCACATATTTCAGCAAAAAAAAAAAAAAAAAAAAGCATTCTAGGTGATATCAAGGTCTTGGGCAACTGGAGAGGACCCCATATCTGATGATGTAAATTGCCGGGGTCCAGCCCCAGCAGGAGTCCATGGGTTCCACACCGGTAAACGGGGCATGGGGAGATAGCGTCAGCTATGGATGGAGAATGAAAGACACAGACTCTAGTTCTGGTGCAATCAATCCCACTTTATTCTGGGGAAGGCTTGGTTTATATACATTTTTCTTCAGGCTATAATGACAATCTTGTGGTTAATATTAAAGAAGTTTTCAAAGCACAGGCAGAAATTGTTTTTAACAAGGAACAGAAAATTATGAGAAAACAGTAACCTTACAGATTATCCTTACCTATTCACAATTGTTTTAAGAATATCTAACTACCTCGGTGAACTAATACAATATTTACTTCCTTAATATCTAAACTCTATGTGACCTAAAACTATTCTTAATATTCTCGTGGTTAAAACAATAGACAAGTAATCTCATGTGACTATCTCTACTAGGTCCATCTGGTTAATATCTGAATTGCTGAGTTAAGGGGTACAGGAGGGCAGCAGTCCCAATTGTAATTGTGTACCAACGTTTATTATAGGGGTGACATATTCTTTGTAGGAAGGAAGGAATGTTATGAAAACTTATTCTCTTACCTCACCACCACACATGAACAAAACCATCGTTAAAATTTAACCAGTCGGTTGGAGAAAAAGGCAGATCTACAATTATTTTCTCCAGAGGCTTTCAGGGACTCATTGTATGGTTGCAAAATTACTTTTAATTTTGTTAGTGGTAAAGACCCATTGTTTTTCAGATTGTAGGTAATATTTTCTGGAATTTTTGTTGTATTCCCTTCGTCCCCTTAAGCAATCCATTCAGACTGAAATGAGTAATATATTATCAGAGAAAACACCATGCTTCGGAGCAAAACATCTGGCAATTCCTTTTAGGATGAGCCTTTGCAATCATCCTCCAGAGGATCTTTGTCAAGCACTGGATGGAATTCCAGATGCCCCCTCAGTAAATTAAATAATATTTCCACAGTATATTATACTTTCATGGACACCCTGTTCCACTCAGACCACTTGCAGAGATGGTGTAGCAAAACAGGACTATGACATGACCAAGAGGTTTGCTCTTTGGTCTTTGGTCATAAAAAGCTTGAAGTAAACAAATTTGTGCCAAGCCTTAATGAGTTGGTTTTGGCCAATTCACCCACCTCCATTCTCTCTCTCTAAGCTCTGTCTCTTGTTGCATTTCATATAATGTTAAAAGTCAAAATTACAGTCTTGTATCCATTTTAGAAAACTACAGGCAGAGAGAACTCTATTTATTTTCTGAACACCATACACATCTTTGGTTATAGTCTTGTAAATTTCTGTTTAAAACATGGAGAGAGGCAAAAATCTGCAAATGGGTAATTTTAACTTACTAGGACACCAAACCAGTAATCTATATTTGCCTTATAGAAGGTAACATACAACCTGTTACTTATATCATGTGTACATTGCTAAGAGAAGTTGTTTTAGCTAATTAATATAGTTAGCTGATTTTGTGGGCATCTGTACCTTGTTTATGAGCTTCCCAGGACAGGTACAGACCCCCACATTTTTGTACATGTCATCTATCAGGTATGGTCTCAGCCATAAAAGATCCACAACTGAAGAGTTACTTTGTGTTATATAATCAAATATAAAGGAGAATGAGGCCAATAAACTCTAATTGAGATCCTTAGAAAAATTTAAGAACTTCTTTGTACTTTTGTCAATTTATTATAATATTTTAAGTGTTATTAGAAAGAAAGATGGAGTGCTCAAAGTATTCCTGTATTTTATTACATCTTTAGGTGGAAATATACCTACATATTTTTTATTCAGAGATATCTCATCACAGTGTTAACTTTTCTTGGGTACAGTTACTGAGTTTTCATAATTCTGAGGTAAATTTAGTTGCAGCAACTATTCAAAAAGTAAGATTTAGAAAGGGCAATCTCTGTTAATTGAAAAGTGGGTAGCAAGTGAGCATGATGGTGTCGCACTCCCTGCCCGCAGAGAGACGAGATGCAAACCTGGTTCTTATGAGCTCTTTATTTTGCACGCTTACTTCCTCATAGTTCTTTCTTTGTTCTCCTCTTTGTTCTCCTCTTTGAGGAACTTACACTTCAATATCTATAGTACAGTAACCAATCAGCATTTTCGCACGAGGGGAGAGCATTAACAGATACAGGCAGCAAAGGCAGGCATACAGTGGACCTGTACTGTCCATCAGGGAGCTTAGCCAATCCCTGGAACTTCCTCAAAATAATGTCAGTTGTTTATGCAAAAGTTAACTGCTCTGGCTCACTGCCAGGTGCCATCTTAGCCTTGCCACACCTAGGGCCAGGGGTCCGGCTGAAACCCCGACAGTTCCCCCTTTTCTCTTTTAAAAAGAAAAGGAAAGCTCGGGACCGTGCCTGTCTTAGGCGGAGTGGTCAACCACCGTCCTTACCCGTCATCAGATAACTGCAGAGCATGCTACAGCTCCTGTCTTAGGTCGGTACAGGGGTCACCTCCTTCCTTACCCGTCTGGCTAGCGATCCAGCATCGTGAGCCATACTTGTGGGGAACTGCCGGCCTCTAGGACAGCCATGACCTGATGGAAGATGATACGATCTCTAGCTTGATCTCGGCGCATGAGCATGATAAGGCGTGTGAGGAAGACAACAGCAACAACCATGAACATACAAAAGGCTCCCATACCTGCCCATTGTTTTACAAAACTGAAAGAAGAGGATAGCCAACTTAGCACTTCGGACATAGGGGCTACATTAACTCTAGTAGCATTGAGACTAACAATTTGAGATCTAAGAATAGCAGTAAGATTATCAAATTCATAAGACCAGTTTGTTTGTAGCTGAGCAGACAAGATTCTAGACAAGTTTGCTGCATAGCTAAGGTTATGGTAAGCTACAGGTGTAACGCACAGTCCCGTCAGACGATAAATACATCCCACGTTTAACAGTTCCTGTAAAATGTCCATTTGTTCTTGAAGTAAGTCCACTCGCTGGTTTACTAAAAGAATCCCTGCTTTTAAGTGTTGATCCACTGTCTGCTGAGTAGATAAGGCAGTAGCAGTCTGTTGAACCACCTTATTGATTGTGGCTGCAGATTGTACAGACGTAGTTAAGGCTACAGCTGCTGCAGTGGCAGCTGCCGCTGATGCAACTATGGCGGTAATGACTGCTGCGGTGATTCCAAAGTCCCTCTTATTTTTGGAAAGCAATACTGGCAATTCATCATCTGTAACAGAGACTGGCATAGGCAAGAAGGTAGGAACACACATTAAGTCTGCCAGCAGGAACCTAGAAGCATTTTAACATTGAGAGATAGCACAAATCTGAAGTACAATTGAGAGAAGCAGTTGTTTTGTTACATAGTTGAACTGTTCCTCCTAAGAGACTAAAAAGAGGTAGTAAGTTAGTTTATTTCCGTGGAAACACACAAACTGAGCCGCAGCTCCAGTAAAGCACCAGGTTACCCTTATTACCCAGAGTTAAAAAAAACCCCAAACAAAGAGACAAAGAGAAAGTTTATCTTTAGGGGACCTGAAGGTCTCCTCTATTCCCCCTTTTTGTTTATAAAGAGTATTTTGAGGGTGAGATGTGTATGTTTGACAATACCTTGTTTTTGTGGGTTATAAGGTACATCTGTGGTTAGAGTTATTTTAATTTTAGTGAGGAATTGGTTCTTACCAATTTTAGTTTTTAAAGAAAAATTTAGACTTTATAACGTAGTACAATCTTTAACAGTTGCTTAACCATAATTGTATAAACCCCTATTTTTAAGACAATTGTTTTAAAGAATAAAACTTAATAGACACAAAGTTAAGAGTAAATTAGTGTTTCTAAGAAATCCTTGTCATTTTACCATGTCATTTTACCATATAGATTAAACTTTGGCTTATATCAGAACATTAGTATTTCACCTTAGGAAAAACCTTAAATAGCTTTAGCTGATTTACATACATACAACCAACTTAGTTACACATAGACTTGTTGAAACTTGTCCTTTATTACACACAGACTTTCTTATCCAGAAACATTTTCTTTTTCTTTTTATTAAATACATTTTAAACCCAGAACCTTTTACTTTTTCTTTTTTATCTGTCGACCCCTTTTTGTTCACATTCTGAAACAACTCTTATGAAATTTTTTGAATTCAGATACTCTAATTGAAACACAGTTGAAACTTTTGGGACCCTTATATATAGAATTTCACTTGTTAGGACATAACTCTTAGTAACCTTGTTTTTAGTTTAGTGATGACACAAAGCAATTTTAAACCCTTTTATTTACCATCCTATGAAAACACCAATAATGTTTAAGTATGTTACCCCATGTAATTTAAGGAGTTAAAAGTACTTGATGTTATTTAACAATTAGCATTTTAACCTTGTAAATTAACCAGACGTCTCTACAAACACATTTGAGTAATCCCATACATGTTAACTCCAATTTATTTATTTTATAAAAACCAAGATATCAGACAAGTGTCCTGAACAGGATCCTGTTGCCTCTTTCCTGCTGAAGAAAAGTCCTAGAAGCAATTGATATTAGACATTATTTAACATTAACATTTCATTAGTTTGACCACCTGGAGACTTGTAAGTTATTTTTAAAGATATTTTACTTTCATTAGTTTACCCAATTTAAATTGAACCTATTTAAATCATGTGAATAAAAGTATTTGGATCCATTTTTAAATTTTAATTTTAAGAGCGCTCAGTTTTGACAAAACATGACATTAGACAGCACAACATAACACATAACACAAAATCAAAGGCCTTGTAACTTTATAGGTAAATGTTCATTGCAATGAAACAGCTGTTCAAAAACTTCAGTTGAATAAAAAATAGAACTGATCAAAAAGAAAAAAAAATCATTAACCTAGGTATGCAGGATCAAAATTATGAGCTCAAAAGTACAGCATTAAAGAAAAAAACAAAACAAAACAAGAATCCTGAAGAATAAGTTAGTTTTTTGTAGCGGCCCAGGAGTTTAAAATGGACACTTTTTTTCTTCTTTTCTTCTTATCTTTAGGTTACCCCCCTTTTCTCCTTGAGACGCTGTAGTTACATTCCAATGTGGCAGGGGGAGGGAGGATCACCCAGGACTTTTTAACCCCTTTTTTACCTGGTTGAGAAATCAGGTTAGGTTTGAATGCAGAAAATCACAAAACATTATTTTTTATTACTTTTAAGGAATGGAGCTGCTGAGCTCTCTGCCTAGGGGGACCCTCCCCTAAACTGATTTCCCTCTTTCTAACAAGTTGTTCCTTACACCCACTTTCATTTTATTTTTGTTTGTCCCTGATCTTATTGACGCCCTTTTTGATGTTTTAGACCTTTTTTCTTACATTTTCTCCAAAACCTGACTGCCCTCAGTCAGAGGCTCCACAAAAGAGTGTTTTTTAACTATTGCCCACAGGTCTCGAGTCTTCACCGGTGTCAATGTCATCATTAATAGGGCGCTTAGACTGCATTGTTAGCTTCCCAAATGTCCTTTCTAGCTCCCCCCCTGAAAATTCCTCTTTTGAATCTTCCCCTTCTGAGTTATTATTTCTTTCTGAGTTCTGAGAACAGAACCGTTTCTCTTTAATCTCTTCTAAAACCTGACTTCCCTCTTCCAGGGGTCCCTTTAGATTTTGTTTATCTTTATGTTGTAAGCAAGATTTAATCAGGGACCAAATGGCTAAAGTTCCAACAGGTAACAGCTTTTGCTTTTTTGTTATGTGTAGATCCTCTCCCAGGTGCTTCCACTGAGGAATATATTTAACAACCCTTTATCTAAAAACCACGGAGAGACCTTTTTTATGGTATCAAGGAATGCTCAAGCTGTTCTGCCTTCAGCGGCGTTCCGTGATTCCCCAACAACTCCCTAAGAGGCTGCTTCATTCCAGTCTTAGACAGTTCTGTTCCTATGATTAAATCTTACAGCACTAAGAGCTCCAAGCACACAAACAAGCCACACAACAAACACAAAAATAACACACCACACACACAATTTGGTACCACTGCATCTATCTATGTAGACTCAATTTTGCTGGGTTCCCTACCCTGCACTGCCGGACTCAAGGTCTTGAAATGAATATCACTGATGGACTCAAGGTCTTAATATGAATAGCACTGACGGACTCAAGGTCTTAATATGAATAGCACTGACGGACTCAAGGTCTTAATATGAATAGCACTGACGGACTCAAAGTCATAAATGAAATACCAATGACGGACTCAAGGTCATAAATGAAAATAAATAATTACCTCTTACTTTATCTGTAGATTCCCGGGTTTCGGCGCCACTTGTCGCACTCCCTGCCCTCAGAGAGACGAGATGCAAACCTGGTTCTTATGAGCTCTTTATTTTGCGCGCTTACTTCCTCATAGTTCTTTCTTTGCTCTCCTCTTTGTTCTTCTCTTTGAGGAACTTACACTTCAATATCTATAGTACAGTAACCAATCAGCATTTTCGCACGAGGGGAGAGCATTAACAGATACAGGCAGCAAAGGCAGGCATACAGTGGACCTGTACTGTCCATCAGGGAGCTTAGCCAATCCCTGGAACTTCCTCAAAATAATGTCAGTTGTTTATGCAAAAGTTAACTGCTCTGGCTCACTGCCAGGCGCCATCTTAGCCTTGCCACACCTAGGGCCAGGGGTCCGGCTGAAACCCCGACATGATGGCACATGCCTAGGTAGATGAACTGCAAGTTTGAGGTCAACCTAAGCATTTCAGTAAGAACCTGCCTCAAAATAAAAATGAAAAGAAAAAGAACATGTAGTTCAGCAGTGAGGTGACCCTGGGTTCCATCCCCAGTAAATAAAAAAAATAAATAAAAAAAAGCATGGAATAGTGACAACTGCTATGTTTTTAAATCTCTGGAAATTATAGTAATGAGCTCACATGAAGAAAAACCATAATTAATTCTCACACCTTCATTTGACAAATAAATAATCATTACATCTCATTGAACTCTCCCACATACCATACAAAAAATATTAGGAAATAAAACAATCATTCTAACCAAGAATAATATGGGATCTGCTTCTGAATTACATTTACTAACTTGCAGTAGTTAACTGAAATATTTCTACTTTTCAAAACCAAAGTCCAGGTCATCAAAATTCTACAATTCATTTACACCTTCTTGAAATGATAAACTCATAAAAATGGAAAAGAATTAATGGTGGCCAGTATTGGTGGGGTGGGAAGCAGGAGAACATGGGTGTGGTTATCAGAGGTCAACAGGAGGGGTCCTTGTGACAGAAGTGGTTTATACCTGAGCTATATCATCTTTAATGTCATGATATGGGCACCTCTACATAAAGTGGGCAGAAGATATCTCTCTCTCTTAACACAACTACATATAAATGTACAGTTGTCTCAAAAGAAAATTATCTTAATTGAATAAATAAAATTGTAAATGGTTGAACCACACTGAAATAAGATCCAAGTGATAATCATCCTAAAACTATCCAAGTTTTCCTTAGAAATGTGGTAAAATAAGCATGAAAACTGAAAAAGAAGTCTAAACAATAATCACAAATGGTACCTTCTAGATTATTCATGAAAATGTCTTCCAGGAAGGAAACTGGTTGTACATCCATATAATTCTCAGTAAGTATTTTCTTCAATTATACATTTTAATACTACTTCACATAGCACAATATTCACATGCAAAATGCATGCAAATTTATTTTCTATATATTAATGAATTTGAAACCACGTCTTCCTTCAGAAGTTTAGGAGAAAAAAATTAAACTTGAAAATATTTAAGCCTTAATATTTAAATGAAGCTTGTATTGGTACAGGAAAATAGGAACAAAGAGTTTCCTTAGCTCTGGTGAATCCAAGATAACCGAAACAGTCATTCCAAATATTTTGTTTTACAAAATGATAATTCTTTTGTCACAAATTAAATCATTAAGCAAAAAGCACAGATAAGTGAAATAAATTTTTATAAGTAATGGAATAGTTAACCAGAAATGCAACAATTTGTTTTCCTGTAGTTAAACATGAAAGGAGGTATTTATGAAAGCCTGAGGGAGATGACTCAGAAAACATTAGAGAAGCATAAATGTAAAAGTTAGATTTTCAAGCTAACTGATCATAATTAGAGTTCAGACCTTTAAAATGTTATCAACTGAAATCACTGGCACACCTAAATAACTTTCACCAGACACCGTACACAGCCAGTGCTGGCAACTTTCATCAAACCCAGAGTACACAGTTTCCTAGTATTGGTAGTATTTCAGGATAGAGGTAATGAATAGTACAGCTAATTTTTCTAAAGCAGTTTGCAGCAAAAAAATTTCACTACTGTGTATTAAAGACACCATCAAAGAGGGGTCTTCTGTGAAAGATGCAACTAGCAGGCTTGATAAAGGTTTAGTTGGGAAATTCAGATTTAGGTGGAAAAGCTCTTGCACAAGAGATTGCACCTCCATTTAAAAAAGATCATTTGAAATCAGCATTCTCCTTCCCTATTTTAGAGATCACTACTGTATTCTAAATAGTCAACAGAAGGAGAAACAGCGAAGTGATGCTGAAAGTTTTGCTTCAGGGATTGCACAACACCCACTTGGGGTGGGGAATCAGGCCTTGAGGGACATGGAGGATGGACCCCAGGGCAGAGGACTAAAAGGGTGGGTTTAGTGACTGGCAGTTGACATTTGAAGTCCACCACGGATGTCACTCATTCTTAGTTACTCATCCTCAGTTAACAAGACATTAATCAACCCACCTTTAATCAGAATAATGGGAGTGGTCTCTGATGTTCTTTCAAGGATTGGAGGATGGGGTCACAGCTTTAAAGATTTCACGTGACTTTGATTAAGGAAGAAAGAGGAACAGTATGGTGCACTCTAGCTAGCTCAGTTTTCCTCTTCTTGATTCTTCACAGATTAAAGGCACATGGCCACAGACCCAGAGACTTGCAGTCCCGACTGGGTGACTCTGAGAGAAAGATGGGGACCCAGCTGCTCCCACTGGCCAAGTTCCAGGCCCACAAGTCGTAGCTCACCCAGTCTGTGCCTACCCTAGGTCACTCAGTAGGCACCCCAGCCTGTGCCCACTCTAGGCCACTGAGGAGGCGCCACCATGCCTGGACCCATGAGGAGGCTAATTCAACCATCCCCTCAGGACCCCTACCTTGTGGAGTGCCCAGAACTAATGCAGCTGAGTCCTGCAGCGCCCACCATCCATGGTCGCCTGGACTGAAACTTGCGGTTCACTGTCACATGCTGGTCTGAGGGTATTCTGCACTGAACTGGGCCCCAGAGCGTAGGCACCAGGGTTGCTCCAGACCTGCCAGTTCAGGGGGCACGCACCACAGTCAAACAAAGACAGTTGAGCACCCCAAGTTCCCAGGTGGGTAGGCCACAGCGACTGCCCCTGGGCAGGTCTGAACACCACAGGGGAGCGATGGAACTGAAGAGCAGTCTGGAGCCCTCTTAGGCCCGGGGAAGACTGTCAGGGACTATGATCGCCCACCGCCCGCAGGTGGTGGGCAATCACAACGTGTACGCTTTTCTTCATCACAGGAACCAAAAGGGCTTTATTCCACACGTCTCCGACTTATATTGAGAACATCAGCCTATCAGAGAGTAGACTACCAGGAAAGTCAGCCTATCAAGGAACAGTCTCCAGGCAGATACCAGGATCGCCTCATGTACAACAGCCAACCAGAGTTACTTCCTAAAACTTGAATATGAGTGCAGCTATGTCTGGCAAGCTGCCAGGTGCCATCTTAGAGATCAGGCCATGGTGCAGCTCTGGGGCCCTCAGAGCCTGCCCCTGACAAGGGACAATCGCTCTGCCCTGACTGCTGGCCACTCTCACTGATAACAAAGAGCATGCACCCCACGCAAGCTTTTCAAGGAGACATCGCTGCCGCCATGGCCCAAGCACAGACCCGCAGCACCTGCTGCTGGGCCACTGGTGCACCAGTCATCCGCTGCGGATTGGTGGAGAGAGGCGGCTCCACACTGGACCCTCCACCTTGTGTTCTTCTATTTTCAAACTCGCCCCTCCCTCCCGCCTGCAATTTTACTGGGGATTCAGTGCTGACTGTGCCCCCTAGGGACCTGAGGCAGAAGCTGCAATTGGTGCCATTTGGGTTTGCTCTTGGAGAATAGAATATTTCAAAACCTAAATGTTTGCAAGTACTGTCTTTCTGACCCTCCCTTCCAGTATCTTTTTTCATGAATATTTTTGCAAGAAAAAGTCATCTCGCTATTTTTTTTCATATTTCAAGCATTGTTCTGAATTATCTCAATGGGTTAAAAGCTTAAAGGATTATATTTTAACTGTTCATTAACTGATTATTTGACTAAAATTTATGACTTTGATTAAATTTCAACTAAAATATTGGATGTTGTTTTCAAAATGTTAAATGCCACACTGAGATCTTTAGGTTGATTTATAAAATAGTTCTTTAAACAGCAGACATTTTTAAATGCTACTGATAATGGCTCCAAAGAGCAAAAGTATATAATATCATGAATAAATATTTGTTTTTTTTTTCCCAAGAGCAACGGAACTAAAATTTATAATTCTATTTTATTTAGTCTTTGTTAAGTGTCTCTCTGTGTGGGTGCATCTGTGTGTATGTAGACATTGATAGTTACAGCTTCTGTTTCAGTTGATAGGATATGATAATTAATATTAACTTAGCATTCAGAGTGAAGTCAGATTAAATTTTGACTAAATGAAATTCTATTGACTTTTCATTTCATAAAATTAATTAAAAAAACTATTTCAGGAATTAATTAACTTTATTTGAAGTATGTAATGGCATTGATATAAACTGGAATTGTTTTATTATCTATAGTGTTCTAATAAAACTGCCATATATTGTTTTTTTCTTTCTTTTTTACTTAGAAAATTATAGTCACACATATTAATTTGGTTCATTTAGACAAAATCAAACAAGCATGAAATTTATTTACTCCATTTTAGTATATAGTGACCTTCAGCTTTCCCTTTCTCTCCCTCTCTCTCTCCCTCTCCCTCTATTCTCTTCCCTCTATTCTATTGATCTTCCTTTTTTTACTTATTTATTTGACATATATCATTTATTAGTTCTCATTTGTTAGTGCATAAAAACTTAAACATGAAAATAGAACAAAATACATCTTGAAAAGTTATCTGGGGTTGAGTTCAAACATCTTTAAAAATATCACTACACTTATACTTGCTAAACTATGTATTTGCACACGTCTCATGTTTTAACACTGATCCTTCTTAAACAGAATTGAATGCTTAGATTTCTTGTGCTCAATTTTTTCACCAATATGGATGACAAAAGTGCATGAACATTTTGTGGGATTATATTTTGATTATAAATTTCATTAACAATAGAATCTCAGAACTCACTTTTTCTAATAAGATTGTACTTTTTCTGAGTTTATCATTTTTGATTTTTAAAAATTGTATCCAAACCACAAAGACAAAACATTATCATCCAGTGAATATAGAAATGTAGTTTTGAACAACAACTGGCACAAGCAATCACTATAACAAGCATCCATACCAATTTGTTCTACTGCAAAACTGCTAAGTCTCTACATAATACATGTATTTCAAATAGAGCCAATACAAATTTTCAGCATTCCCCATTAACCATGGTGGTTTTCCTTATCTTCTAAGCTTCAATACCAAAGATTTTCACTAATTTTTGGTGAAATGGTTAGCCAGGTAGAAAATCATACTTAATTTTATTAGAATGCTATCTTTAAAGATGGCAAAGGTGTTAGGGACATAAATGAATCTTTATGCAAGAAGGTTTAATTTGGGGTATAACAAAGAATAAGAAAGTTTAATTTGGGAAATAACAAAGAACATGATTTCAACCTACAACAACTAGTTCCAGGCCAGGGTGGCTTCTGATACACCCAAGGAGCAAAGAAATATTTGGAGTTTAATTGGAAAAATGCACGGTTTAAGTGTTTTACAAAAAGAAATTATTGGCACTTTTGGAGTTATTTGAGACATAGTGAGCTCTGGTTGTTGAATGGTTATAATTATTGACCATTAATTATTAAATCTAAAATAACTAAATCTAATCTTAGAGGAAGAGCTAAATGATTGATAGAAGTGGGCATGCAAGACAGCATGTCAGGCCAGTGGTTTTATATAAGTGGTGAGTTGTCTGTGTGTTAGTTTCTCTTATAAGGTGACTTGTGCACATGGCTGCCTCTTCATGGCCTTCCCCTGTTGTTTGTCAGTATTGACATCACAAGTCTATCATGAATGACAAAGTTCACAAAGACATTGTTTGCTTTTTTGGTTTTGGAAATAACCAAAAATCAAGAATTAATTTTTTGGTTAAATTTAAGAATTAAATATGCAGTAGAATACAGTTTACTGAATTAGGTAATAGAGGAAATGGCAGAAGATGAAAGTGAAGCAAAGATATACCAAAACCACCCTAAGTTCATTGAAACATTGATAATGATTTTGCATGATAATAATGAATTAGAAACTGTGTATCTGGTATTGTTCTAGAACTGAGGACACAACAGAAAACAAAACAAGCAAAAGTCATTCTGGAGGAGGATGAGCATTTATTCAAACAACCACACAATAGGTCTAATTATTAAATGTGAGATGCACAAAAAAGAAATATTTTTAAATTGTCATTCTTATACCTGGTGCCTGAAATTCCAACTACCTGGGAAGCTGAGGTAGGATGATTGCCTGAGCCCAGGAGTTCAAGGTCAAGCTGGGGAACATAAAGAGATGCTATCCCAAGAAGGAGGAAAAAGCACCTTTTCTGGGATTCTATTCCCACCTGTACTATACTCCTCAGCAGTAAAGACAGAACAGAGTAACAGATGTTTTCAGAAAAACAACAAAAACAGTTTATTTCTGATACATGCTCACTCTCAAAAGGAAGTGAGCCCAGAAGAAAGGTTTATAAAGAGAGAAATAAGAGCACAAAAATTATGAAATATATTGATAAATATAATGTACTAGGGTTGGGAATGTATTTCAGTGGTAATTCACTTATCTAGCATGTGTGATGTCCTGGGCACCATCACAACATGGCAAAAAAAGTAAAAAAAAAAATAAAAGTAAAAAATAAAAGTACCATTAGTGAAAATATGAAATTACAATTAAAAACCAAGGTAAAGGAGAAAGAATTTTTTAAAAACTGTTATTTTAATAAAAATCCATTAACAGGGCAATAGCTACATTGACTTTTAAATGGGGACAGAAAAGGCATGAACATTAACAGGAAATAGAATAGAAAACTACAAATACAGTTGAGATTTTTTCTTTTAATTAGGATGCAACTAATAATAACATTATGCTAACAAACTTGAAAACTTAGATGAAATTGATCCTTTTATAGAAAAATAAATATGTATAGCAGAGACTAAGCAATATATATTGAATATTCTTAAAAGGGACTTAAAGTATTTTTGAAATAATAAATAAGCCCAAAACAATAAAGAAATTGGGCTGGCAGTCACAACTGCCCTTCACCACACTCCCACCACACACCCCACTCCCCAGTAAATGTAAATGTTTTACAAATGAGTTCTAATGAAACCTCAGAGAACAGAGTGCAGCCCATCAAATCTTTGTCCTATGCTAGCAAAGAGAGAATGGTATGAAAACTTTATGAATTTAGCGTAAATGAAATGTCCCAAGAAGAGAAGGTCCAAGCACCTATATCCTATCATTATCACCCAAATGTCCTGGAAACGAAGGTTTTCTTTGCCTTAAATGTGGGAAGGAACAGGAAGAATAGGTGGATTGTTATTGGTTGTCTTTCACAGTAAGATATGAGTTAGAGTGAGGTTCTTGTTGACTCATTTTAGCACCAAAGAAGAACACATCGGAATTGATAATCCATATAAAAATGCAAATCCATATAAAAATAGTAACCTCTCTATAACGTATGCAACAATCAATTCAAAATGGACTGAATAATCACATATGAAAAACAATATAGAAAAACTTTTAATTAAAAATATAAGAAAGTGTATTTTTGGTCATTTAATATACTCAAGCCATAGAGATTACTCAAGTCACACCAGTCACACACACTGCTCAGGTCTTTTGGGCTGCTTCGATCATTAAGTAACAGTGATCCAAAAAATGATTTTAATATAGCCTTACTGCACTGCCACTGAGGCTTATTTTAAAATGGACATTTTTTCTTTACCTTTTCACACTCTTCCCCTTGCTAACCTGAGTGGAAGAAAGAGATTACATTTTCCTTGTCCAAGGACAAGTTATTTGTATTTGAGCACATAATCAACAGAGGGACCAAGTAATTCAGATTTCAGGAAAGGCACAAGAAGTCCAAAAGAATTGCTTGCCCCCAAACTAGCAAGTGAATCACAATAACCTACAGGAAAGACCTGGATTGTAGCCTTTAAATTAATAGTTCTTTTAAAAACCCTCTGTTCCCTCTGATAGGCAGAATCACAGCATTTGGGACAGGAGTTCTCTATGAAACTTCATTGCCTGTAAAGCAATAAACCTTATTTTTCCTTCTTTCAAAACTCCATTATCTTTATTGACTAGGCACTTGGTACAAGAACCAAACTTTCAGTAACAAGCTCCATTTGCTATAGAGGGTACACAATCATAGTTTACCCATAGTTTTCCTACTTGTAAGTGTCATAGTGACTACTCACTTTATAAAGTACTACTTCTTTTCACAATGAAGGCCAGAATGGATTTGCAGGAAATAAAGGCTGAGTTGGTCATAGAATGCACTTGTGTCACGAGGCTATTTGGGGCATAGAGGCTCTTCAGTGAAAAAGGTTATGGAGAACATATGGACTAAAATGATCATAGAGGCTACATGGGTCACAGAGACAACTCAAGACAGAGATTCCAGAGGTCAGTGAGACTTTAAAAATCATAGAATATATACATGTAAAGAAGGCTACTTGGATCACTTTGTTAAATCAGGACATAGAGAATGCACAGGCAATAGAGACTATGAAAGACACAGAAGGTAAGTAGTCCATAGTGGGTATGGAATTCATAGCAGATATTCAGGACATTTGGGCTTCTCAAGTCATAGATACTATTGCAAGTCATAAAGATCATGTAGGTCATATAGTATAATCAGGCCACAGGCTACACAAGTCATAGGGGTTAATATGTTTATATAAGCTACTCAATTTATACACACTACATAGTTCATCAGGGTTAATACAATCATTTCTGCTACTCCAAATGCTGTGGGTATGAAGATCATAGAGTCTACATAAGTTCAAGATGCTAAGGTCTTTTAAACTACTCAGTTTCTAGAGGCTATGCAGTGTACAAAGGATAGACCATAGTCTAGATGCACATCATACAGGCCATATGGGTAACAGAATTTATGCATGCCACAGGTGCTACTTTGAGAAATGAAAAATCTTGTGATCCTCTTTAAGAATATAACCTTAATTGGCTACATTTGTAGGCATTTTAATTGTAGCCATTCCCTTTGGCTGTTCTAATTTTAAAATTAGGCAATTGCATAAATTATAACCCCAAACTCCTCCAATCAGACTGAAAGTCAATAGTGCTCAATCACTTTTTTCCTGAGTGCTGCTGCCACAGGCACTGCTGCCATTTCCCTGAAGCTTTCTCTTGGGGAAAAGCTGTCCCTGAAGTCTCTGCCACGGGTGCCTGGAGGTCTTTTTCTCTAGGTATTGCTACTGATGTTAACACTGTCACAGTTGACGTGGCCCAGAGGTCACTGCTGTCCTCATCAAAGCCACTGCTACTCACAGGAAATAACCTGGAGGTCTCCTCTCTGAGTACTGCTGCAGCCACAGCCACTTGCTGCCACTGCTGCCACAGTTCTCCCACCTGTTGCCAACATCACTGATGTCTGTAGCTGCTATTGACCTCTTGGCTGCTGCCACCAATTCTTGCTACTACCACTTCCACCACTGTTCAGAAATCTGCTGCCAGGGACACTGCAGGTTTAGTTGCACATGACCACACCCATTTTGAGACACTGGCCAGAGCCTGTGTTTGTGTGTGGTGTCAAAGGTTTGCTGTCACTGCCATTTTGGGGCACAATGCCCCTGTCTAGGAACACCAGCCAGAACCTGGAGGTTCAGTGCCATGTTGCCTATAGGTTTGGCTGCAACTGTTGTTGAAACATGAAAAAATAAGGGAACAAAACACCACAAACAAACCAGGATGTCCCAAAAAGAGAAGTCACTGACAACACAATATAATAAATGTCCAATAAGTTTAGAATATCCATAGTCAATTTGAGCTGCAAAGTAAAGGATGATATACAGAGTTAAATCATAGAGAAATACAAAAAAGTGAAAGATCAATAAAGAGTTAGAGATTGTGCAAAAAACAAGTAGAAATCCTCAAAATGAAGGAATCAATCAATTATAAATCAGTCAATTATAAATTCAATGGAAAATATCACCCACAGTCTAGACCATTTGGAAGACAGAACTTCAATGAAGACAAAATATTTAATTTTGAAAATAAAGTTGACCACACAGAGAAGATGGTAAAATCCATGAACAGAACTTTCAAAAATTATGAGAATAACATGAAAAGATCAAATAAATTCTGCCTATCCAGGAACATGTGAGGTCTTTCCATCTTCTAAGATCTTCAATTTATTTATTTATTTATTCATTTATTTACTTTTTCACAGTACTGGGGATCAAAATCAGGTCTTTATACTTGGGAGTCAAGCACTCTACCAGCTGAGCTATCTCCCCAGCCCTTCAATTTCTTTATTTTTGGTGTTCTGTAGTTTTCATTGTAGAGATTTTTCACCACCTTTTTTCTTTTTTTATTTTATTTTTTTGTGGTGTTGGGGATTAAACCCAGGGCCTTGTGCATTTTAGCCAAGCACTCTACCAACTGAGCTATATCCCCAGCCCCTTTTCACCACTTTTGTCAGAATGATTCCCAAATATTTTATTTTTTGAGATGATTTTGAAGAGTATAGTGTTATTTCTCTTTCAATGGATTCATTAAAGATTTACAGGAATGCATTTGAATTATGGGTACTGATTTTTTATCCTACTACTTTGCTGAATTCATTTATTAGTTTCAGTAAATTTTCAGTGGAAGTTTTCAGATCTTCCAAATGTGGAACCATATAATTGGCAAATAGTGATAGTTTGAGTTCTTCTTTACCCTTTTGTATACATTTAATTTCCTTCTTTCACATCATAGATGCTTTTCAGTTCATAGAAGATACTTGGGTAATAGAGACCAAACAAGTCACAAAGGAGACTCCAGAAACCTCCAAATTTGTCATTCAAATACTCAACAATGGGTGTAGCACTGTGTGTAAGCCTAAAATAATGACTTCAACCTGGTGCCAAAGAACTTGCTCCTAATGATAAACTTTTCTCAACCTTCTGGCAATCCCATGCCCTCTGTCTGTGAACCTAAAATACTGAACCAACCTGGTGCCAAGGAACTTGCTCCCAATAATAAATTTTCTCCACCTTCTGGCAATTTTATTATCCCTTGTTTGAACAGTAATGGTCTCAGGATATCTACCACTGGCTATTTAGTTTCATTAGTCTCCTTTATTATCTGCTAAAACATTTATTTTAGTCTATCTCACTTATCCTTCTTTCATTACATGACATCCCAGCCAGAACCAATCCACCTCTTCTTCAGCCTGACCAAGAAAGAGCAAGCCCCATGTCCTAAAGTTGTATCTGTTGAAAACTAAGTTGATGAATGCTAAGCTACCTGTATTTTGCAATTTTGCATCCGGGTTGTCCACTAACTCTTTTGGAACCTTTAGCTTCCCTACTACCAGTGTTACAGAGAGACAATTCCATTAGTGCAGTCATTGGTTCCCCGGGTCAGACAAACCTATCTAATCATTTGTATAACCTTTGGAACTTGCAGTGCTTTAAATGTGGTAGAGGATAGATCTCAGAATTGTGAAAACTTGGGACACAGGCATGGATACTTTACATAATAATTTCTCTCTGGAACAAGATCATGTCAATTCTCTGAGAAAAGCAGTTCTCATTAATCACATTTTTCCCCTCCTTCCTGCCTGAAATTACAAATGGCAGCTTATGTCTGACAACTGTAATCCAGGTGATCTCCTACTTCTTTAGTGATAGCTTTCCTATGTTTTGCGAGTTTCTCCTACTGTTTTGCAGATGAATACACTTGCTGTGCTTCCTGGATACCAAGATGTGACCAATACATATCCTTGTAATACACTTCAGGAAGGGTAAATTCAATACTATAATGTTAGTTGAGAAAATGGATGCATGAAATCCCTGCCTTGGAGAAGGACTGTGAACTTGCTTAATTAATATCCAACTCATATCCTGGGGACAAGCCATACACACACCATAGAGATAATGCTCTTTCCTTTCTAAAATTTTATTATGCTGTTCAGGTCATAAAACTCACACAGTTCTTAGGGACTGTGCAGGTTCTAAAATTAATGCTGGTTATAGAGGATACTCAGGTTATAGAAACTACATTGGATATAGAGCTTAGTCAGTTAATAAAAACTATTCAGGTCCTCAAGATATGGAGGACCAAAGGCTTCAGAACACAGAAAATATGCAAGTCATATAGATTACTTAGGTAACAGGGGTTACGCAGATCACAGAGGATACCCAGATCACAAAGGCTGTTCAGGTCATAGAGACTGCCAAGTTCTTAGGGGCTACTAATTCCATATTTTACATAGGGCATAAATCTGTGAAGTTCATAAAAGCTGTCAGGATTACATAGGTAATAGATGCTTCATGGGTTATAAATGTTATAGGGTCATAGAGGTTACTCATACTGTAGAGATTATGTAGGTCATAAATGCCTTCTCAAATTTTTGAGGCTTCTCAGGTCATAGAGTTTACACAATTCATAAGGGTTTCTCAAGCCATAGAGACCATTCACACTATTAATACTGCACAAGTAATATGGGTTACTCAGTTTATTTAAGCTACTTAGACCAGAGAGGATATGCAGGACAGGGGGTCTATGGTAGGTCATGAAAAACATACCTATTACAGATAATATATATATCATAGAAATTTTGCAGGTTAAAAAACTTCTGAGATTAAAATGACAATTCAGGTCTTAGAGGCAATGCAGGTGCAGGTGGCTTCACAGATTATGGAGGCTCTGAATGTTATTGTGATTACATTGTTGATAGAGGCTACTCAGACCAAAGTGACTGCATAAATCAGAGGATATGAGGGTTGAAGAAGCTACTTAGGTCAGATAGCAGGCAGTGAAAGTCATAAAGTCTACAGAGATCATCGAGTCTATGCAGGTCAAAGAGGTATGCAATTCACAGAGGTTAACAGGACCTAGACACTACTCAGGCCAGGTAGGTTACTGAGCACATAAGTCCTATGGGGGTCAAGGAGGCTACATGATTCATGGAGGCTACCAAGTTCATAGTGCCTATTGAGGTCATTTATGTTTCTCAGTTCATAAAGTTATGGAAGTCATAAAGATTGTTTAGAACATAGAAAATACACAGGTCATTAAGGCTATGCATGTAATAGAAGCTATTCTGGCTACAGGAACAGCACAGGGAATATGAGTTTTACAATCATTTTGGGTACTCAGGCCATAGAAGTGGTACAAGTCAGAAAGTATATGCAGGACAGAGAACTTGTGCAAATTACAGAGGTTATGCTGTTCATAATGCCTATACATATTATAGTGTATACTAAGGTCATTTAGACTACTAAGTCCGTAGAGGCTATTCAGGTCTACTAAGCTACTCAGGATATAAAGACATTCAGGCAATAGAGGCCATACATGCTGTAGAGGATACCCATGTTATATAGGCAATACAGTTCACAGAGGCTACTCAGGCCATACAGGTTGCACATGCCATAGTGATGATGCTGACCATATAGAATATTCACTTCAAAAGGATATTCATGTCATAGAGGCAACTCAGGAAACAAAGAATACTCAAATCATATCAGTTACTAACCTCATTTACAATTTTAGTCCAAATAAACTATGAAATTTGTAGAATTTACAAAGAAGTGGAGACTATTCAGGACATAAACAATGCATACATCATAGAGTGTACTCAGGTCATGGAGAATATGAAGGTTAATCTCGGGTTAGAAACTATTGAAAACTTAGAGACTTTGCAGGCCATAGGGGTCATTTAGGTTATTCAGACTTTGTAAGCTACATAAATCTTAGGTGTCACTCAGGGCACAAAGGCTTCACAGGTAATAAAAGCTGTTCAGATCATAGGGGCAACATGGGTCATAGTGGTTCCTGAGATAATATAAATTTTACAAGTCATGGAGGCTAATCAGGCCATAAAGGCAACACTGGTTTTAGTGGCTGTGTACACCATAGGCTATGCATGTCAAGAGTCATACACATGTCCTGTATACTACAAAGGTTGTAGATGCTATATTGACCATAGAGTTTATGAAGATGTTAGATGCTTCTAAGTAATAGAGGGTATATTGTCTTCATATTGACTCAATTCAAGCTTTATGATCAGCTTAGAGGTTTAAGTAAAAAACAGAGGTATTTCAGATGATAAATTCTACACAAGTCATAGAAATTATTCAGGACAACGTAGGTTACATAATTTATAAATGATATAAATGTCATGGAGAATACATAAGTCACAGATAGGGCATAGAAATTACTAAGACCAGAGAATACACTGGCAATTAAGGAAATAAAGGCCATAAAAAGACTTAGTCATAAAGCCTACACAATCAGAGGGGTTGTTACTGAGAGAGACTACTCAGTTCCAAGATGCTACTCAGGTATAGAGTGTAAGCAGACAGTAGAGATTATTTAAGTCATATGTACTACAAAGGTCTTAGGGGTTAATCAGGTCATAGAGATTACATAGGTCATGGAGGATACTTAGGTCAAAGAGGTTATGCAGTCACAAAGGTTACTCAAGTCATGGAGGGCATGTAGACCACAAAGTCTTCTCAGGACTTAAAGTCTTTTTAGGTCACAAAGACTGAAGGGGTCATAGAGGGTTCACTGTTAAAAGAGGATACTTAGGTCATAAAGGTTGTGCCAATCTTGAAAGCCACTCAGGTCAAAGAGGATACCTGAACCATAGAGGCTACAGGAACATAGAGACTATGAAGATCAAAATGGCTACAAATATTATATGGATAAAAAGGTCATTTATGCTACAAAGGCCATTATCCTACATTTAGAATTCTCAGGCCATCTTTATTACACAGGTAATTGAGTGTATGCTGGTTAAAAGCTACTATGTCACAAAACTTACACAGGTTATAGATGCTTCTTAGCTAACAGAAGAGAGGCAGGTTACAGTGGTGGCACAGTTTACAGAACCAACTCTAGTCTTAATGGTTGTACAGTTCAAAGATGGTACTCAAATTATTTAGGCTACTCAAGGGCATAGAACCCACTTTGGCCACAGAGCTATGAGAAGTGACAGAGGTTATGAAGATTATGAATGCTACTACAGCCATATAGAGTGCTTAGTACACAATAATATTCAAGTCAAAGAGTCTACATAGGTACTTGAGCTAATCAGGCCATAGAGATTATGCAGTTAATAGAGACACTGTAGGTCAGGGAGAGTACTCAGGCCATAAAGGTTACATAGTTCATAGAGTCTATGCAGTTCATGGTGGCTATACAGGCCATATACTTCAAAGGTCATAGTGGATACAGTTTTTTCTAGAAAATACTGATGACAAATAGGATACACAGGTTATAAGTAATACACAGGGAAGATGCAAGATGGTGAACTAAAGGGAGGCTGTGTTCCTTGTTGCTCCGTAACTCTGGTTACAAGCAGAGGATATCTGTTTCTTGGTAAGGCAGATTTGCTGCTTATCAATCCCCTGCTCATTACCCCATTTGTCTGCTGTGATCACGTGCAATCTGCCACCATATCGATGCCTTTTTGAGTGCAGATTGCTCACTGTCAGGCACCTATCATCCGCCATTTGCCTGCCTCTCCCTTTTCCATCTCCTGCCTTACACCTATCCATCAACCAACGCACAAGGTTCACCTCCCAATCATCCAACAACAGTCAGCAAACTGATCGCCAACCACCGTGGAGCACCAGTTGCCTGCTGTTGCCTGGAAGTTCACTGTGACAGTACCTTTAGCTTTGATTACACGTGGCTGCCGCCATTTTGAGACAACAGCCAGGCCCTGTAGAACCACTGCCCGACTGACTGAGCCCCATATCCAGGATCCCTCAGCCTGACCAATCACTCCCTGCCTCTGGGGCCCTCACATTAATTGACTGCTCCCTGCTGCCAGGACCCCCAGAACAACTGACTACGCCCTATCACCAGCACCACAGACCGACTGATTGCAACTGGCCTCCAGGATCCCACGACCACACAAAACACACCCGACCTCCAGGACCCCTGCCTGGCCAACTGCATCCCGACTCCAGGACGTGCTGCTGACCATGGCCACACCCTGAGGTGCAGCTGCCCATTTGCTAACAAATTTCAAAGCCAGAGTGATGCCTACTGGAGGCTAGAAACTCATTGTCAGATAACTTTCACGCATCAGGACACTGAACTTGGAGGTTTCATTACAATATGACTGTTATACTGTAGATTTTTTTTTCTCCTTATTGAAAGTTTTTAAGTTTTTATTTCTTTACTTTACTTGCTCTCTTTTCCTTTTGTTCCCTCACAATCTCTCGCTTTTTTGCATGCTAATATCCAATTTCTTTTGATTATACTCTCACCCTTTCTATTATCTACAACTTCTGTATATTCTTTTCTTATCCCATTAACAGCCACATTCTACATCCCTCTGCTTCCTCTTTGTCCTACATTTGAAACTGCAGACCTTATTGCAAATGTTTGTTTTACTGAAGATAATATTTGAACTCATTCTGCTTATTATGACAATTTTGTAATTGTCCACATAAGGGCCATGTGGTCTAGGATTGCATACTGTCTGAATTGGACACTGCTAAGATTTATCTCTCCTTAAAGAAAGGGTTTTGGAAACCTATAGGACCACTATAAGCCTATAGGGGGAAATCTGCAATACCCCAGATTTGTACTGCTAGAGGGGAAGATACATGAACAACATGAAAAAACAAGGGAAGAAAATGATCCAAACAAATCTAGATTCTATATTAATAGAATCCAATGACAGTATGTTAGAACAAATGTCAGAAAAGGACTTCAGATTATACATGATTAACATGGTTCATGAAGCAAAGGATGAGATAAGGGAGCAAATGCAGGCAATAAATGGTAATACTAGTAAGCTGTAAATAACAACTGCAGGAAGCAAAACATCATTTCAACAAAGAGATAGAGATTCTCAAAAAAAGCCAAATGGAAATCCTTGAAATGAAGGAAACAATAAACCAAATAAAAACTCAATAGAAAGCATCACCAAAAGGCTAGACCACTTGGAAGAGAGAACCTCAGACAATGAAGACAAAATATTTAATCTTGGGTTGGGGAGATATCTCAATCGGTAGAGTGCTTGCCTTGTAAGCACAAGGCCCTGGGTTCAATTCCCAGCAGCAAAAAAAAAAAAAAAAAAAAAAAAAAATTAAGTCTTGAAAATATAGATGCCCAAATAGAGAAGATGGTAAGAAATCATGAACAGAATCTCCAAGAACTATGGGACATCATGAAAACCAAATTTAAGAATTATTAGGATTGAGGAAGGCACAGATATACAAACCAAAGGAATTAACAACCTATTCAATGAAATAATATCAGAAAATTTTTTTCCCAAACCTGAGAATGAAATGGAAAATCAAATACAAGAGGCTTACAGAACACCAAATGCACAAAATCACAACAGGACAACTACAAGGCACATTATAATGAAAATGTCTAATATTCAAAAGAAGATAGGATTTTGAAGGTCGTGAGAGAAAAGCATCAGATTACATATAGTGGGAGACCAATACTGATAGCAGCCAACTTCTCAACCCAAATTCTGAAGGCTAGAAGGGCCTTTAGGAAGGAACAACGTATTTAAAGCTCTGAGAGAACATTGTGGCCAACCAAGAATCCTATATGCAGCAAAACTAACCTTCAGATTTGAAGATGAAATAAAATTCTTCCATGATAAACAAAAGTTAAAAGAATTTACAAATAGAAAGCCTATGCTACAGAATGTTCTCAACAAAATATTCCATGAGGAGGAAATGAAAAACAACAATGGAGATCAGTAAAGGGAGGAACTACCTTAAAAAAAAAAAAAAAAAACACTCAAAGGAGAAACCAAACCAACTTAAAAACCAAAAGTAAGCCAAATGCCTGGAAATACAAATAATATCTCAATAATAACCCTGAAAGTTAATGGCCTAAACTCATCAATCAAAAGACATAGACTGGCAGAATGGATTAAAAAGAAAGACCAAACAATATGCTGCCTGCAAGATAATCATCTCATAGAAAAAGACATCCACAGACTAAAGGTGAAAGGTTGGGAAAAACGTACCATGCACATGGACTCAGTATAAAGGCAGGAGTTTCCATCATTATATCAGATAAAGTGGACTTCATCCCAAAGTTAGTCAGAAAGGATAAAGAAGGACATTTCATACTACTTAAGGGAACCATAAATCAGGAAGACATAATGATAGTAAATATTTATTCCCCAAACAATGCTGCATCCCTGTACATCAAACAAATCCTTCTCAATTTCAGGAATCGCATAGACCACAACAAAAATTCTGGGTGACTGATGCTCCGCTGTCACCACTAGATAGATCTATGAAACAAAAACCAACCAAAGAAACCATAGACTCAGTAACACAAACAATAACAGAGACTTAATCGACATATATAGAATATTCCATCCATCAACGAGGGGATTCACTTTCTTCTCAGCAGCACATGGAATGGAACCTTCTGAAAAATTGACTATATGTTATGCCACAAAGCAGCCCTTAGGAAATGCAAAAAAAAGAGAGATACTGCCTTGTGTTCTATCAGATCATAATGGACTGAGAATAGAAATCAATGACAAAATTAAAAAACAGAAATTACTCCAACACCTGGAGACTAAATAATATACTATTGAATGAAACATGGTTTACAGAAAACATCAGGGAGGAGATAAAAAAAATTCTTAGAGGTCAAGGAGAATACAACATATCAAAATCTCTGGATACAGTATGAAAGTGGTACTAAGAGAAATATTCATTGCATTGAGTGCATTCCAGAAAAGAATGAAAAGTCAACAACTAAATGATCCAACATTACAGCTCAAAGTCCTAGAGAAAGAAGAACAGAATAACAGCAAAAGTAGTAGAAGACAGGAAATAATTAAAGTCAGAGCTGAAATCAATGAAATTGAAACAAAAGAAACAATTCAAAAAATTGACAAAACAAAAAGTTGGTTCTTTCAGAAAGTAAACAAAATAGACAAATACTTAACCACACTAATAAAGAGAAGGAGAGAGAAGACTCAAATTACTAAAATTCGTGATAAAAAGGAAATATTACAACAGAAAACTCTGAGATACAGAACATAATGAGAAGCTACTTTGAAAATCTGTATTCCAACAAAATAGAAGCTACTGAAGACATTTACACATTTTTAGAGACATATGCTCCTCCCAAACTGAACCATGAGGACATACACAATTTAAACAGATCAATATCAAGCAATGAAATAGAAGAAGCCATTAAATATCTACCATCCAAAAAAATCCCAGGACCAGATGGATTCTCAGCTGAGTTCTACAAAAACTCAAAGAAGCACTCATTCCAATATTTCTCAAGGTATTCCAGGAAATAGAAAAGGAGGGTTCCCTACTGAACTCATTCTATGAAACAAATATCACCCTCATATCAAACCAGGCAAAGACACATCATCGAAGAAAATTTTAGACCAATATCCTTGATGAATATGGATGCAAAAATTCTTAACAAAATATTGGCAAACCATATCCAAAAACATATTAAGAAAATTGTGCACCACAATCAAGTGGGGTTCATCCCTGGAATGCAAGGATGGTTTAACATCTGTAAATCAATAAACGTAGTCCATCATGTGAATAGATTTAAGGATAAGAAACATATGGTTATTTCAATTGACACAGAAAAAGCATTCGACAAAATACAACACCGCTTCATGCTCAAAACACTAGAAAAAATAGGGATAGTAGGAACATACCTGAACATTGTAAAGGCTATTTATGCTAAGCCCATGGCCAACAAGTCTTAGTGGAGAAAAACTGAAACTATTCCCTTTAAAAATGGGAACAACACAGGGATGTACTCTTTCACCACTTCTATTCAACATTGTCCTCTAAACTCTAGCCAGAGCAACAAGGCAGAGTAAAGAATTTAAAGGGATACAAATAGGAAAAGAAGTACTTAAGATGTCACTATTTGCTGATGACATGATTCTACATTTAGAGGATCCAAAAACCTCCTCCAGAAAACTTCTAGACCTCATCAATGAATTCAGCAAAATAGCAGGCTATAAAGTCTGTTGCTCCCTGTCAAGCAACAAGGTCCGATGTATCTCCTCAGGGCCCACCTGAGGAGAATACAGGGCCGAGCAGGATGATGAGTGTCAGCGACAATGGAAACCCACCAGAGCTGGGAGGTCTGTCAGCACACAAAGCACAGCAGGAACTCATTTATTGAGGGAGTTACACAGCTTTTATGTACGGTGGGGGCTAGGTGGGAACCAATCAGCTTAAAGGTCAGCAAGGCACAAGGAATTCACTAGGGAGAGAGTCCCATAGGACTAAATGGCAAGCACGAACTGATCACATTCATGGAACTGCTGCTAACCAATCCCAGACAGTAGGGGGTGGAGATGAGCAGGCCAATCAAGGAGTTGCTGGGTAAGAACACATTTTTCAGTTTCCGGGGAAGAGTGACAGTACAAAGAAGCCCGGGTAAACTGTTGGTGGATCAGGCAGTGCCACATATGAGGAAGAGGTTGTCATGAGGGTGCAGCAGCCATTAGGGTGCATCCCCTACAAAAATCAACATGCATAAATCTAAAGCATTTTTTTATATGCAAGCAATGAAACAGCTGCAAGGAAAATGAGGAAAAAAACTCCATTTACAACAGCCTCAAATAAAATAAAATACTTGGGAATCAATCTAACCAAAAACGTAAAAGATCTCTACAATGAAAACTACAAAACACTGAAGAAAGAAATTGAGGAAGACCTTAGAAGATGGAAAGATATCCCATGTTGTTGTATAGGCAGAATTAATATTGTCAAAATGGCCATACTACAAAAAGTGCTATACATATTCAATGCTATTCCAATCAAAATCCCAATGATGTACTTTAGAGAAATACAGCAAGCAATCATGAAATTCATCTGGAAGAATAAGAAACCCAGAATAGCTAAAGCAATCCTTAGCAGGAAGAATGAAACAGGGGGTATCGAAATGCCAGAACTTCAACTATACTACAAAGCAATAGTAACAAAAATGGCAAGGTATTGACACCAAAATAGATAGGTAGATCAATGGTACAGAATAGAGGACACGGAGACAAACCCAAATAAGTACAATTTTCTGTTACTAGACAAAGGTGCCAAAAATATGCAATGGAGAAAAGACAGTCTGTTCAACAAATGGTGCTGGGAAAACTGGAAATTCATATGCAACAGAATGAAACTAAACCCCTATCTCTCACCCTGCACAAACATCAATGCACAATGGATCAAGGACCTTGAAATCAGACCAGGGACCCTGCATCTTATAGAAGAAAAAGTAGGTCCAAATCTTCAACTTGTTAACTTAGGATCAGTCTTCCTTAGCAGGACTCCCATAGCACAAGATTTAAAAGCAACAATCAATAACTGGGACAGATTCAAACTAAATAGCTTTCTATCAGCAAAGGAAACTATCAGCAATGCAAAGAGAGAGCCTACAGACTAGGAGAATATCTTTGCCACTCATACTTCAGATAGAGCATTAATTTCCAGAATATGTAAAGAACTCAAAAAACTCTACACCAAGAATGCAAATAACCCAAGCAACAAATGGGCTAAGGATATGAACAGAAACTTCACAGAAGAAGATCTACAAGTAATCAACAAACATATGAAAAAATGTTCACCATCTTTAGTAATAATAGAAATGCAAATCAAAACTACACTTAGGTTCCATCTCACCCCAAAGAATACAAGAACAATAGGTGTTGGAGAGGATGTGAGGAAAAAGGTACACTCATACATTGCTAGTGGGGCTTCAAATTAGTGCTGCCACTCTGGAAAGCAATGTGGAGATTCCTTAGAATACTTGGAAAAAACCCACCATTTGACCCAGCTATCCCACTCCTCGGCCTATAACCAAAGAACTTAAAATCAGCATTCTTCAGAGATACAGGCACATCAATGTTCATACTTGCTCAATTCACCATAGCCAGACTGTAGAACCAACTTTGATGCTCTTCAATTGATAAATGGATAAAAAAACTGTGATATATATATGCATATATATATATATGCAATGGAATATTACACAACTATAAAGAATATAAAAATTATGGCATTTGAGGGTAAATGGATGAAATTGGAGAACATCATGCTAAGTGAGATAAGCCAATCTCAGAAATCTAAAAGGATGAATGATCTCACTGATAAGTGGATGATGACACATAATGGGGCTTGTGAGTGGGGCAAGAATGAAGAAGGGAGTCTATAGTGGGAAAAGAGGGGTGATAAGCATGGGGGGAAGGACAAAATAACAGAATGATTCAAATATCATTACCCTTTGTATATGTATGATTATGCAAATGGTATGTTGTTACTCCATGTACAAACAGAAACAACATGTATCCCATTTGTTTACAATAAAAAACAATTTAACAAAAGAAATGCACAGGTCATAGAGGCTGTTCAGGCAATACAATTTATTCATTCCATAGATTTATGCAGGTCATAGAGGTTGCACTATTTATAGAGTCTACTCAGGTAACAGAAGGAACATGGTCAAAAGAAGAGATACTATTGAAGTGAAGCTACACAGACCCTAGAAGATATACTGGCCATAAAAATCTTCATAGTCAAAAAGAATATGTAAGCCAAAAATGATACAGAGATCAATAATTTACTAATCCCATAAAACTACAGAGGACATACAGGCTTTATTGGCACAGATTTTTTTAGAGTTAATAGAGGCTAGTCAATTAATAGAGGCTAAGTTTTTGGCCTATATGCCTAAAGTCATAGAGACTTGCAGGTCATTTAGGGTACTCAAACAATAAAGGATACATAGGTCATAAATGCTATACTCTTCATAGGGACTACTCAAGCACAGGCTCTGTGGAACACAGAGGCTCCTGAGGTCATAGAATACACACTAAGATCATTTAGTCTACTAAGGCCATAGAGACTAAGAAGTAATTTGGACTACTCAGTTCATCTAGCATCCTCCATGGTCATAATAGGTGACACATGATATAAAGTCTATGTAGGTCACAGAGACTATTAAGGTCATAGAGGCCACACAGTTTCCAGATAATACTCAGAGTAAAAATTCTGAAAATTCATAGTGGATACTGAAGTAATTAAACTTTTTAGATCTTAAAGGCTATGAGTTTCATATAGGCTGTGCAGGCCATAGAGGCTAATAAGGCCATTTATAAAAAGCAGGCTATATAGATTACTCATATCCTGCAGGTCACTCATGCATAGATGCTATGAAAATCACAATGGCTACACAGATCATAGAGGCTATGCAGGTCATTGAAGATAGGCAGGTAAAGTATGTTACAAAGATCATGAAACCTGGTCATAGAGAATACCCAGCCACTATGGCTAAGTAGTTCATAGAGGTCAAGTCCATGAGGCTATTCAGTGTATAGAAGCTATGGCCCTAGCTCTAAGGTCATAGAGACCACACACAACAAATCGGCTAAACAGTGGATAGAGATACATTTATCCTAGACATTGCACAGGTCATAAGGTCTATGCAGTCCATTTAAGACACATAGATTATAGATGTTACACAGGTTGAAAAGGTTACTTTGTCCATTATGGAATTGGAGGTCTTGGAGAATATGTAGCCAATAAGACTTTGCTGAACTTGTGCCATAGAAACACAGGAGTCACAGATGCTATGCCAGTCATAGAGGTTATTCCATTCAAATGTAATATAGGTAATAATAACTGTCCAGGGCATAAAGGCTGAGAGGGTCATGGAAGAAATACAGGTCCTAGATGTTATAATAGTCATAGATGCTACACATTCCATACAAGTTTTAGAGGCATGAGATAATATTGGTTACACTGGTCATAGGGCTACTCAGCACATAGAGGGTACACAGGCATAAGATTCTTCTCAGTCCATAGATGCTACATAATTCATAGGAACCCCTCATGCCAGTTAAACCACTTAAGTCATAGAATATATGAAAATCATGGAAGTCTTTCAGTTCATACATGTTATACAGAAAATAGAGGTTACTAACACCAGACTATTCCAGAAATAGAAGTTGTGCAAGCCACATATGCTATGCATGTTGTAGAAGTTACAGCTACTCAATTACAAAAGGTTACTCAGGTCATGGGGCTATTCAGGCCAGGGACACCTTCTGGGTCATAGAGGCTACTCAGGTCATCAAAGCTACACAGATCACAGAGGGTTCTCAGGACATAGAAGCTACATAGGACATAGAGACTTTAAAATGTCCCTTAGACTTTATGCTTGTGACAGAGCCTACTCAGTCTATTCAAGTCAAAGAGGCTACCCAGGCATAAATGCTACTCAAGTCATGAGATTTATACAGGTCATATGGGCTACTTAGCTCATAGACCCTATAGATGTCATGGAAGATAGTCTGGTCATAATAGATAATTGGGTCATAAAGTTTACAAAGCGCATATACGCTACAAAGGTGTAAAAGTCTTATTAGTTCATTGAAGATATGCAGAATACTTGGGCTACTCAGTTAATAGAGTGTAGGTTGGTAATATGGGTAATTCAGGACACAGATATAGATAGGTGTAGAATATGTACAAGTCAAAGAGGCCTTTCAGAACATGGACGCTATTCCATCATTTGAGGGTTTGCAGATAACAGGTTTTAATTAGTTGAGTTAGACTACACAGTACATAAGAATATATACTTTATACACCTTACTTAGGACACAGAAACTGTAAATGCTACACAGAATGTACAGAAAAAAAATGCAATCAAAGAGTAAGCCATTTTTTCCATAAAGACTATGAAAATCATGGAATCTATGCAGGAAAAAGTTTCTGCAAAACAAAGTCTATTTAAACCATAGAGGTCACTGAGCTTTTTGATCCTACCCAGGTCTCACTGTCTATTCAGGTCTTCAAGGCTATACAGGACATACAGCCTAGAGAGATCACAGAAGCTGCACAATGTCATAGAGGCTATTTTCATCATACAGGCTATGCAGGCATTGGGGAAATTGCAGGTCATACAAAGTTCAAAATCATAGGGACTGTTAAGTGAATTTAGACTAATAAAGCCCTACAGGTTAGGAATATTATTTAGACTACTCAGATTATTAAAAGACATGAAGGTCACAGAGGATATACACTAATAAGTCTATACAAGGTAGGCAGAAAAATGTTTACTTATGAAATAGATTTTATGAAGGCTATAAAATCTACTCAGGCCATACAGTCTTCAAATGACACAAAGGCTGCACAGGTTCTAGAAGAAACACAGGTCATAAACTCTTCTCAATTCTTAGAGACTACACAGGCCAGAGAAGTTACTCAGACCATATAAGCTATTGAGGATAAAGGTAATGCACAGGTCATAGGGATTATGCAGAAAATAGAGACTACTCATGCCATAATACCTCTGAAGTTGATAAAAGCTAGCAGGTCATAGAGGTTATGCTGGCCATAGAGGCTCTTCATATACTAGGGCTACTCTTGAAATACAGGCTTTGTAAGTCAAAGAGGCTAAACTCACCATAGAGGCTACATAAGTCAAAGATGGTATTATGTTTTGAATGTGAGGTGTCCCCCAAAAACTCTCATGTAAGACAGTGCAAGAAGGTTCAGAGGATAAATTATTGGCTTGTGGGATTCTTAACCCAATCAGTGAACAAATCCCAGATGGGATTAACTGAATGGTCACTGGAGCAGGTAGGGTGTGGCTGACAAAGTGGTTCATTGGGGGCATGGCTATGGAGTATATATTTTGCATCTGGAGAATGGAGACCCCACTTTCTCTCTCTCTGCTTCCTGATGATGGGAGCTGTTCCCCTCCACCACCCTCTCTTGTCATGATGTTCAGCCTCACCTTGAGCCCTGAGGATTGGAGCTAGCCTTCTATTGTCTACGACCTCTGAAACTATGAGCTATCAAGTAAATAATTTTCTCTTGTGCAATTTTGATGTCCAAATTATTTAGTCACAGTAGCAATAAAAGTTGACTAGAACAGAGGGTGCAGAAGGCATAGAAGCTAATGAGATCATAGATCATAATAACAATGTGGGTATAGGGGCTACTAAAGTCATTAAAGGCAATAAGCCCACACAGGCGAGGGAGATAATTTAAGCTATTCCATTTATAATGTTTAGTCAGGACACTCAGGTTACTCAGGTAAAATATGATATAAAGATCAAAGAGGCTACACAGGGTATAGAGTCTACTAAGATCATAGTAATTACAAAGACTGTAGTAACTACAGAGGTCAGATAAGATACTGTAATCATTTAGACTACTCAGGCCATTAAGTTTATACAGGTTATAGAGATTACACAGATGATTGAGGCTCTTCAGGTCTTAGATGCTATGCAGGTCATAAAAATTAAAGAGACCATAAAGGCTTATTATGGCATAGAGGTTTTGCACAAAATACAGGTAATTCAGGTCATAGAGGCAATTCATGCCATACAGCCTATGCAGAACTTCAGAGCTAGTAAATTTATTAGACTTTTGAGTACATAATATTTGGAGATGTCACAAAGCTAATAAAATAAATAAAAGTTATGCTGATAATGGAGATTTCAATTATCATAGGGAATACTGGAATTATTTGGGTTACTTAATCCATGAAGTCTACACAGGTCAATACAGGCTACTCAAGTTCATGGAGTTAGTGGGCATGGTGTCTTTTTAGGTCATCTAGTAAACTGGGCCATAAATAATATGGAGATGATAATATCTATGAGATTTATAGAGGTTATATTGGATACAGAGACCAGAAAGGCCACAGAGACTACTCAGGTCTTAGAGTCTAGACAGGACATAGGGTCTACTCAGGATGTAGATCCTACACAGGTCATGGAGTCTATATTTTCATTGGAATTACTAAGACCATTTAAGCTAATAAGGCCATACATGCTAGGCAGGAAATACAGGCTCCTTTGTAAAGGCTAAATTGGTCATACAGATTCTTTAGATGATATAGGATGTACATTCCACAGAGGTTGCATAGTTCAAAGAGGCAAATTAGTCCATACTGGCAGTGAAAGTATTAGTGACTACTGAGGTTATAAGGCCTACTGAAGTAATTTAGGCTATGAAGGTATTAAATGCTATCAGGTCAGAGGAGATACTCAATGAATAAAGACTTCACAGGTTATATGAGCTACTAATATCATAGAGAATCAACAGATTGGAGAGGTAACTGAAGTCATTGAGTCTACCTGGGCCATAGAGACTTCACAAGCTTTACAACTACTAATGTTATTTAGGCTACTTGAGCCACAGAAGTCACAGATCATACAGATTAACACCATTTAATCTACACAACACATAGTGTCTATTCTCACCACAAATTCTACATAAGTCATAGTGGCTACTGAGAATACAGAAGTTATTTATGCTACTCAGATCATAAAGGCAAAAGAGGTCACAGTGGTTTCATAGCCATAGAGGCTAATCAGGTCATAGAGGCTTTACAGATTCTTCTGTATCTCCAGACTATAGAACCTATGCAGGTTTTCTGACTTCAAAGTCATAGAGGTTATGCTGGTCATACAGACCACTCAGTTCGTACTGTATACTCCATTCATGGAGATAAGCAAAAAAAAAAAAAAAGAGAGAGAGAGAGAGAGAGAGAGTACTTGTGGTATTTCAGACCACAAGTACTATGCAAGTCATAATGACTATTTGATCTTAGAATTTACATGGGTCCTGGAGGATACTCAGAGCACAATTTTTTCTGGAGCCATAAAGACCATGCCAGTTACAGAAACTGCAAAGTTCATAGAGGCTATACAGATTTTAGAGCCTATACAGGTGATTCAGGCAAAATATGACATAAAGACTACACAGATGCTACTCAGGTCATAGGGTGTATGCAAACAAAAGAAGTTACTCAGGACATAGTCATATACACTACTAAGTTGATGGAGAATATACATGTCATAAAGTCTAGGAACATCATAGGGGCTATTAAGATCATTGAAGTTACTAAAGCCATACATTCAGGCTACTCAGGAAATAAAGACCTTGTAATTTTAACAGCTACTCAGGTGATAAATAAAATGAAAGTTGAGAGATTATTCAGTACACCAAGGCTACTAGGCCATGCAGAAAATGAAGATAATAGTGGTTATGGAGGTCAGAGCAGACATTAAGTTAATTTAGGCTACTCAGGCCATTAAGGCTATGCAGGTCATAGAAGATACTAAGGTATTTTGACTATACATGATATAAAACAGACACAGGTTTCAGTGGCTACAGAGGTTTAGATGCTTCTCAGGTCATAAGTGGTATGCAGGTCATAGAATCTACATAACTGATAGAGGTTCTTCAGGCCATAGACTATACTCAGGTTTAGAGTGCTCAAAGTCAGTGGTTTCACAAGTCATGAAGACTAAGCAGTTCACCTATTTCACTTATGCCCTAGGGGTTCTGTGTGCAGTGGAAAGTACTCAATTATTAGGTACTACAGAGGTTGTAGGGGCTACTCAGATCCTAGAGACTAAGCAAATCACTGATTATACTTATGTCAAAATGGGTAATAAGTCATAGAGGTAATGCAAATGACAGAGACTGCACAGGTCATGAAGGCTTCTCAGGTTACAAAGGTTACTCAGGTAATGAAGACACATTGGAGCTTTAGGTTGCTCTTGTCATAAAGTCTATTCAGGTCATAATGGGTACCCAGGCAATAGAGACTATTCAGGACATAAATACTGAACTGATAATAAAAGTTACTCAGGTCATAGAGCCTACTCTGGTCATTAAGGCTATGAATTGTATACTGGTTACTGAGGTCATTTAGACTACTAAATGTGTAGGCCATAAGGATATGCAGAGGATATCAGGACATGTAAGCTACACAGTTGTTTCAGTCAGATTTTTTTCTGCTGTGATTAAGAGATCTGACAAGCAATTAGAAGTAGAAAAGTTTATTTGTGGGCTCATCATTTCTGAGGTCTCAATTCACACACATCAGGCTTCATTCTTCAGTTGTTGAATTAAGGCTGAACATCACAGCAGAAGAGTGTGGTGGACAGAAGAGGCTCAATATATCATATCAAGAAGCAGAGACTAGGCTCAGCTACCCAAACATATACACTAATGACCCACCTTATCCAGTCACAACTTACCAGTGTATAGTTATCTTTCATTTAATCCCTATGTATATTAATACACAGATTGGGTTAAGGCTCTCATAACACAATCAATTTTTGTCTAAATTTTCTTATATTTTCTCATACATGATAATTTGGGTGACCCCTCATATTTAAACCATAACAACAGTGATAGAGACTACAAAGATCACATAGTTTGCACAGATCAAAGGGACTACTAAATTAATATAGAATGTCCAGTTCATAGAGTCTACACTCACCATGGAGTCTATGGTCATAGTGTCTATAGGTCATAGTGTCTACTTGGTCATGGAGGCTAGGTATGTCTTAATGGCTACTGAAATGTAGAGTTTTGAAAGTCTTAGGGCTCTCTAGTCTATAGAGGACATGCAGATAATCGAGACCTTATGGTTATGCAGTTCACATAAGACATGCAGTCACAAAGCTACACAGGTTCTACTGGCAACTAAGTATTAGGGTTGATAAGTTCATTCAGGCTATTCATGTCATAAGGTTATATAAGTCATAGAGACTTCTAATGCCACAGATGTTTTGAGGTTATATAGGCTATACAGGTCTTTGCAGATACACAGGTCAACAAAGGCTACTCAATTTCTGTAGGAAGATTAGTTCATAGAGGCTATTAAGGTCATAGAGGCTATGTGGATCATAGAGCATGCTAAGGTTATTTGAATTACTCAGAACAAAACCACTACACAAGTCATAGATTGTATACACAAATTAGAAGATATTAATGTCTTAAATAATAGGTATGTCATAGGAGATACTCAGATCAAAGACACTAAAAAAAGGTATAAAGTGCACTTGGGTCATTCAAACTTCTTGCAAAACAGGGGATACTTAATTCTTAAAGGCTACTGAGAACACAGTGCCTATGCATTTTATAGAGTTTACACACATCATAGAGCCTACACAGGTCATAATGATTCCTAAAGGTATAGGTATTACAGAAGTTCTTTAGAATATTCAGGCACTGAAAGTGAAGTACATCATATTGGCTGTCTGGCCATAGATGTGGCACAATTCATGAAAATATAAAAGACATAGATTTATGTAGGTCATGGATATTACTTACAATATGCCATCTAAACTTGTCATAGAGCATTCTCAGGTCATAGATGCTACACAGGTCATAGAAGCAACACAGGTCATAGAATCTGTTTATGCCAATGAAACTAATGTGTAGTCCAAGGCACCTAGTCATGTTTTACTTGATACCCAGATTGTTGGAGCTACTCAAGCCATACAGGCTACTAAGGTCATAGAAGATGTACACATCATAGAAATGATATTTCTCACAATAACCTTAGTATACAATATGGCCTTTCCTATTCACATAATATTTATATTTAGCATTTATAACCATTATAATAGATGCCCTGTGACTTTTAATACTAACATATTATCAGTCATTTTGCCTCCAAATTAATAGTTTTCCTGATTCCTTTCAAATTTATATAATACAGAAAGTGTGACCTCTTAAACTAATATAGAAATAGTCCTATGGTCTTTCAATACTAATATTGTATTTATACCATAGCATCAAAAACTGCTATAATTGCTGTCTTCTGATCATTAATAATAATATGCTTTCCATTCTAAAAAATCTAAACCTAAAAAGTAACTGTTGGTCCTGGGAACCTTAATATGAGTGTGATAAACTTGTGTCCTTTAAAAGTAATTGCTACTATGTGGTCTTTAATAATAAAGAAATCTTCTTACTGTACCATGTAAAACAAATGCAGTAGATTCCCTTGTCCCTTAAATATGAGTATAAAATTTATATGTAACAGAGTATAACTGACATATCCATACAAGGGCATGGAAAACTGATAAATATTTGTTATGTGTCCTTTAACACTAATGTAATTCACTTATTACAACATCAAAAAGGGATATAAGAGTCATTCAGAGGACTCAAATATGGTATCATAAGTATAGTATCAACTATAAGTATAGAAGCTGTGTTGTAGTCTTTAAATCTAATGTGTTATTTCTAGTCTAGCATCTAAAACTATTATAATAGATCCTTGTACATTTAAATATGAATATGACATCCATATTGTTTTCTAAATCCAATGAAATGTATGTCCTGTGACCTTTAATCTTACTAAATAACATCACTTACATAAACCCCAAAACCAATATAAATACTTCCTTGTGAATTTTAATATTTATTTAATACAATATAACATCTAAAACTAACAAAAAAGTGCCCCATAGGCATTTAATGTTAGCATAGTATTTATAATATACAACTTTAAGCTAATAAAATATCTGTGCTGTAGCCATTGAACTAATAAGATATTCATGAGATATTCTTACAATTAATGCATTAACTACCATAGACTTTAATCCAAACACTATATGCATACTTGAGCTTCTAAATGTGACATAAACATTTATCTGTGGCCTTCAACACTAATGTAATATCTATACTATAACATCTTAAACTGATGTGATAGCTGCCCAGTGCCCTTTAATTTTGATGTAATACTCATACTATAGCAAGTACAAGTAGTATAATTTCCCTGAGGTTTTAATATTAGTACATTATCCATAATTCAGCATTTAATCTTAATATAATAGCTTCCATATACCTTGTATTTTGATGGAAGATGTGTGTTATAGCATTCATAAAAAATAAAATAGCTAACCTTAGCCCTTTATACAAAAATATTATCAATAGAGCACCTCAAGCTAATATAATATCTACCCTAAGTTATTGATCATAATGTAATACCCATATTACAGGATTCAAAACTAATATAATAGCTTTCCAGTGAACTGGAATTCTATTATGGAACCCATACTGGAGCATCTATAGAGTGATATTAATATTTTTTTTTTCTGACAGCTGAATATGCCCATTGCATATTGACCCTCAAACAACACTAAAAATGCAAAGATGTGTATAAGTGTGTTCCCCTCCACATGCTCCACTCAATTGTAACAGTGTTTAGGTGGAATGATTCATGAATATATGAAGTTAAACATGATAAAATACTGATATGCATTCCATGGATTCTCATCCATTAGGCCAAGGATCACTCTGACTTTATCTTTGATTGATCTGTAATTTCTTATCTCCACACTGAGCAATCCAGGTCATAGCTTCTACCATGCATTTAATTCATTTTTTCTTTATGAGAAATATGCTCATTATTGCTCCAGATTACATGATCTAAAATAATAAAAACAAATAATTTTGGTTTTTAGACCCACTTCCTGTGCAGAGTTCCTCAAATCTTCATATTTAGTAAGCAATAATAGTGGTAAGTGCATCTTCAATGCTAACATTATATTTCTGTCATGATTCCTAGCATGGGTCCCTATATCTTGTAGAATGTTTAGATTGATAAGAAGGCCTTTGCTCTAATAAGGACTCTTTTTAGGTATCTATGGCAGCATCAGGATAGAGGATAGTTGTGAGGAAAACCAAGTCATGAATATAATCTTGAAACATTCAGTTCACCACCTAACTTGAGAAAAGAAGCTGGAGTATGAATTAATATCCATCAGGCCTAAAATATTTTCTCCACAAATGTATGTACAAGCAGTGGTCAAGAAGTCTCTGAACACAACAAAGCACAGGGAGGGTGTTTCCCCCAAACTCCATATGGACAGATGCTCCTATACTCAGGACTGTCCTGAGCCTCATCCTGTGCACCACCTCTTCTGACCATAATTTTTTCTTTTCTAGAATGTCAACAAAGGTGGGTCATACAGCATGTTTTCTCTTCAGCCAGGTTTGTTGAATCTTGCAGCAGAATAGGTAGCATGCATCTGTGTCTCTGTAGCTTTGTGGTTCTACCCTTTTTATTCTGGGTTTGTTGAGCACTCAGAAATGGAAAGATATTTGGGTATTTTATCTGATCAGCATCAAAAGTTCTGATGTTCGTAATGGCACCATAGTTTGGTTTGACATGCTTTCTCAGAGAACTTTTCCAAATGCAGATAAATTATGGGGACACGGGTCATAGATTAGACTTCTTCTGCCTTGAAAAAGCACTGGTGCATCATCTTCAAAAGTGACTGTTGTGTGTCTTTCCAGTAATGCCTGAATGTTCTGGTGACCCAAATTCTACAGCTCTTGGTGTAGTGACTCTTCTTAGAGTTTACCAATGCTAATTGCAGTGCCAAACTACTTATTATTTTAATTTATAAGATCTGTGCTTTTCTGTCATGTATAGGAGGGTACACCTCTCTCATAAATACACTGAATGCCCCAGATGATATTCTGTATCCATGCTTCATAAAGTACATTACAAAATAAATGAAGATCAACTAGTACAAGTATGTGGGTAGCACCTGTGACAGAGCAAATGGCTGGAATGCATCTCCACTTTTAATGCTACAGAATTACCACAACCCTCATGACTTCAGTTCTGAGTCATCACTGCAATTCTGGACTGGATGGGTCCAGAGCTGCTGTGGAGAGGGCATGTGAAGGAGAATGAGAAACACCTACAGGTTTTAGAGACTATGCCCCCCAAGTCCAGGGCTGCTCCTAGTGAGTCTCACTTGGGAGCAAGCAGAGAGATAAGACAGAGAACCCCTTGCAACCCATGGTGCAAATTTCCAGCAGGTTCCATTATTTAAAAAAAGGGTCAAAAAATACCCAATAACTGAAATGGCATAGGAAGCAACTGATCAAGTCATGTAAAAAGCATGGTCTCTGTCCCATTTCTCTGGGTGACTCCCATCACAAATAAAGCAACTACATGGCACAATTCTTCAACCTTACACAGGGTTCCCTGCCACTGGTGATTTGGCCCTTCAGATCTGAGCTGCAGGCTTGCACCTGAGATCAGTTAAGTGGCTCCTAAGTCACAAGGTCTCTGTGTCAGGAACACTATGCCCTGAGTGCAAAGGTGCCAATACAAGTATCTGAGGAGGGGGAGATGGAACCTGTGTTGCACTGATACCCCTCACACAACTGAGGCTAGAAGTCAATGTCTCTGGGCTGTGTTTACAGGGTGTCCCGATCTCAGGTTCTCATTGACTGTCCTAGGTTCCATATTCTTTCTTTCAACATTGCATTTGCCTAATTTGGATTCCATTAGAAGACTGTGGTCATGCATATATCATTTTAAAGTGTAAAATTTTTTCTAGGTGTGTCTAGCAGTGAGAAAATTTTAGTTTTAAAATATATTCTTGTTTATTCTATTGAAATATTGGCACACTACATCTTTGTGTTGGATGCTATGTTTAGAAAAAGAATAGTTCAGCCCTCAGATCTTGGTGCTTCAGTGATTGAAACTGGCAGTGCTCTCCTTTAGAATGTGAAAGCCAGCACTGAATTGACTCAGTAGAGATCCATGTTGAGGATCTTGGTAGAAAGATGTGTTTGAGGAAGGGGACTAACACTTGGGTAGGCTTTATTTATATACTTGTTCATTGGATTATTTGTTAAGACAGTGAATGTGTTTCCAGTCCAATTAAACCCTGCTGGAAGACAGAATTCATCACCTCTTCTCTGTAATTTCTTTGTCCAGTTTTACAGATTTAAGATCCCAGCAGAGCAATTTTGAGGCACTTTTCCAGGAGTGGCCATCAAAGAGAAATTATCACCAGCTGACCTTGTTGCCTTAATGGTTGTTTATAGTGATATGGTAACTGATGGAACTTTTGTCTATTTAATGGTCTCAATCAAGCATGCCTTGACTCCTTCAAAACTCTTTCTCCTCCCTGAAGAAAATTAGTGGAATAGGAAGTGTTATCACCTATTGCCATGTGGTTACTTTCTGTAGGAGTAGAACATGATGGGAGAAATATCCATGCCTTTGACTTCTACAATTTAAAAAACAGGGATCATTTTCTCTTTTCAAATTGACTGGAGTCTCAGTGTGTATCAAACCCAGAATGATTCATAGTTGCAGATCTTCATACCATTGATTCATCTCCATTTTATTTCCCAGTAAATTTCAAAGAACACAAAAGCAGCTAGAAATGCCCTATCCTGGGATCCTTCCCACAGGGGCAATTGTGCAAATGTGTGTTGATTTTTATGTCTTTCTAGGACAGTTGACTATAATCTGTCTCTCACCTTTGGAGTGAAGGTTATGAGCAGCAACTTAGCTCCATGTGCACAAGGAAGATTGTCCTTAGTCTCCTGTAATGGCTAATGCTTTAAGTTCCTTAGGGGAAGGGAAAGAATACTTTGTGTTCCATTCAACAGTGAGTACAGAGAGTTGAGTGAAGATGCATTTGATTAGTGAGTATCCTGTGCAAGGAATGGTCTCCTTTTCCCTTTTCAGTCTTTAACTATATTGTCTGTCCTTCTCTCTGCTGCAATAGCCTTAGGTATTTAAACAGTATTGCCTTCTGAGATGCTTCTTTGTTTTTACTGCTGGGACCTTCTTTCCAAATTTTAGTTGGAAGTATAGGAGAAAACTCTGTCTTCAACTACACAAAAAACAAAAAAGATGTGGCTTGGTACTCCTCTGAGAGAAGCAATGTAGTCTTTTCCTAAAGACATGGAGAAAATAAAGTCCTCTCCTATGGTTATGACCATGCTATTGGGCAAACTCTTGCCCAATTAACACCATTCTTGCTTCTTGATATATCATGTGAATCAGTGAATTTTATAACCAAAATATTTTCACCTACATGAGGCACTTAGAAATGGAAGTACAGAAATTCCAGATCCTTGCCACTTCAAAGTGTCCCCCGGCATCTGCCAGCTGCCACACCAAATTTATCTACAAAGCTCTAGAATCCCAACAGTGCTTTATGCTCTTGGTATATGAAGCCAGATAGAACCAAGACTTTCCATGACTCCACCTTCAAAGTGAAATCTCATGACACTTGCTGATTTCTGTTTCTTTGAACCCAGATGCTGATGTAGATTCACTAAAAGGTTAGGGAACTACAGGCCTTTGGCATCAGGATGCTGTGGGGGTTGGGTTCCCTTGTAGTATAACCACATCATACAATGGGAAGAGAAATTTAGACAATTCTACATTGCACAAGAACCATTTTCAGGTCTATAGCATGGGGAGACTATCTCTGTAAATCAGTCATCAAAACTTTGCATTGGTGCAGAGTGGGAACAAGACCAAGAGAGGAGCTCAATTTCTTTCACTGTGGGATTCATGTCATAGTACATTTGCATATCATCCTCTGTTCTTCACCTTCCTGTTTTTCAACTGTATGTTGGTGCATTGCAACACATGACTGTAGTGTTATGTTTTCCCATGGAGCACGTTTATGTACAGGCTCATACATCTGCTGACAACTTCAAAAGCAGATGCTAGAATATTCCCTGGAGATGTGGGGAAGCTATGAAGGCCATGCAATGCATAATGACTTCTTCAGGACCACACACATGGGCAGAAAGAGGGGATGGGTCTGAACCAAGCTCTGTCTCCAAAAACCAGGAGAGCTTGCTACACTAGACCTGTTTGGGGATCTGATCCAGTGTATGTTGGTGGGTGTAACTTTGTCCACTTGTGCATATGTCATGGGAAGATGACAGCATCGTACATTGCATGGGGACTTTGGAAATCTCTTACATGTGAAAGGGCCTCAGTTAAAGAGTCCCCAAGGAAGTGACCTCATTTCCATGGCAATGGAATGCACAAACTGGAACTTAGTAGCTAGGCACTCACAGTCCAGATACAGTCCTATTCCACTCATTTTTGTTGAGACAGCAAGTTCAGAGCCATGAGTTCTCATTACCTACTGATATTTGGATGCTCAGATATTAAAAATCTGTGAGAAGGGTCCTTTGGTTCCAAAACTCTGCTTTTTTTCCCAAGGAGACCAGAGGTGAGACAGGAGAGGCCACATAAGTGGAGGCTAGCCCACCACTCAGATTCCCATCTTGATAAACCCACACTAAACAGGGGTTTGGGTGTGTGTGTGTGTTTGTGGTGTGTGTGTGTGTGTTTGTGGTGTGACTGTGTGTGTGTGCTTGTGCATACGTGATGTACGTATATATATATATATTGTGTGTGTGTGTGTGTGTTTGATATCCCCTAAGAATATGAAGGAAAAACTTTTTGTTCCATTTTTCCTTGACACTCTGACTACTGTTTCTGTGTTAAAATATCCATTTTGGATTCCCAAATCTAGGGAGAAGATGCCATAGATTAATCAATGGATGTGTCCTGTGTGTTTGAAATCTTCTCAGCACTCATCCTGCAAGAGCTTGTAGTTTGCAGAAGACATGTTTGGGTAACCCTAAGATGGCGGTTGGCATTGAGTCAAGAGGTGGCCCATAGTTAGTGTTAACACGGTGTGATCTACTTTTGCCTGATTAGTTAATGTCTCCTTTGTGCTAGTGGTCAACAGATATTCCTCATTCTTTCTTGATTGGTACCAAGGGGCGTGCCTCAATTGTGCTAATCCTAAGCTGATTGGCTGCCTTAGGTATATAAGACATGCACCTATAGGAAGCACCTTGGATAAGCCACACCTGTAGATCACTGGGCGTGGGATAAGCAGCACCTCTGATAGATCACTGGGCGGAGGACTAAGCAGACACCTCTATATTGCGGGTAGATGATGGCAGATTTCTGAATGCAGGTTGCAGCTCACAGAATGAAGATCGCAGGATGCAGAACACACCTCTAAGAAGAAGAAGCAGACTTCTAAGAAATAGCTCCTCTGGTAATAGTAGCATCTCTGAAAGTGTAACAAGTCTCTTTTCCTGATAAGCAAAGTCTTTCTTCCTCTAAACTCTAAGCAAATCCTGTCTTCCTCTAAAGCTTCCTCTAAAAGCAAGTGAGCCTCTCTTCCTCTATAAACTACAGAACAAGCAAGAAAGCAGCACACTAAAGAGAAAGATAATAAAAGTAGCTCAGTTTCCGGTCCACCTCTGATGAATACCCGCACAATTGTTGCTGCAGGCAGTAACAAATAACCGCGGGATTGTTGCCGCAGGCGGCGACAGTAGAGTACCTGCACCTGGCCTGCAGAAAGGAAAACCATATATGTCCGTAGATTTTTGTATTCATTCTGAAATTAGGCCAGTGCCAAGAAGATGCTGGAGCTTCTGTGTAAATAGTTTGTACCATCTCTAAGGTCTGGCACATAACCATCTCCTGGTTTGGTTTTGGACAGCTGGGTATTACTCTGAACCTCAGTCATCTCTATGAAAAGGAGGGTTTTCAGAAGAGAACCCTGCCTGCTTGTTTAGAAAACCAAGTAAGATAAACCCTAGGAGTGTTTGCCTCAGGCCTGGTCTCATAGAGCAGGTTGCCAACTGCTCTGGTCTTCCCTGTGGGCTGTCTTCTCCCCTGTAAGGAAGTGCTTTGCCTTAGGTCATGCTGCTCTGAAATCTCAGGAAAGTTTCCACATTTGGGAAGGAGTTTGTTGCCAGAATTTAGGAGGGTTCATGACCTGAATGTAAACACAACAGAGACCTCTTAGGTGGACATAGTGTGTCCTGCACCTGAGGTTGCTAGAATATAAGTGGTTAGGTTCATTCTTGGCTCAAATGTATGTCAAGCACCTAACATTGTTAGGCACTTGGCCTATTATTTAGAAGTCTGTAAAAACACCCAGCCCTCCTGACCTTCTATTATTGTCAGGGAGTTATTGAAGCTAGTATGCATTTAGGCAGATGAGGGGCACAGAATGTTGCTAATGACACACTTCTAGCTTTCTGTTGGTATGAAAATCTCCAGCCAGATATCAATGAGGAGTGACTCAAAGAATGAATTGCATGGTCTTTGGGTCAAAATAAGGTCTTCTGCCTCAAGAGTGGTCAGTTGGGAAGCTGTGTATGTGATGGGCTGACAGATCTGGCTCCATGAGAATGTTACAGGTCAGACTCTAAAGGAAATGACTAAACAAACTCCATTTTGCTCTGAAACTCCATGTTATGTAGGAAATAAGTTTCTCCCATGGGTACACCCTGCCTCTGTACCCATCATCAGTTACTTAGCATGACATGTTTAATAATATACAATAGCAACTCCTATGTAGTAAAAATTGCTCTCCTTTGACCTCTTTTGCTCTTAACCATTGTACCATGTAAATGGTAATTGTGTGGATGTTAGCAACCATTCTTTAGTTTGTACCTAGGTAAGGGTCAGTTTGACCCACTTCCCCCACTGTCGATGATGTCATGATGTTAGTTTGTAATTCTGAATCATAGGAACAGACAATTATGACTGATGTGATTTTTGGTATAAGAACCCCTACAACCTTGTGGTCAGGGCTGTTTTCCCAATAGCCATTTTTTGGGGCATTGTGTGAAACAGTCAGCTGGCCAGCTTAATGAAGACTTTCAAATTTGGACTTCTCAGTTGTGATTGGTCTGTTCTTAAGTTGCGCCCCATAACATTTAGAGAATGAATAGGCAAACCACAGGTTCCACCTTTTGTACTAGGAATATCAAGGGATAGAGCTCTGGCTTATCCTGCAGAAGAAACACAGCAAGCAGTGGTGGGATTTTTGGTACCCAATGAATAGTTTTTTGACTGGAGTCTCAAAGACAGTCCCTGAGAGGATCCCTCCTCACCACAGCCAATCCCAGGCAAAATTAACCACACTTTTCTGTATAGATGCTGGACAGCAAGTGGGCAAACCCCTTTATACTAATTGTACTTCTTGCAAGCCTACCCCACAAACCTCAGAAAACAATTTTGACACATATTAGAGGTCTTTTCTGTACACAGCAAATTGCCCTTTAACTCACTTAATGCTTAGACTCACCAATAAGTCTTTCTACAAACTTCATGAAGCCCTCCCACACCCTTCAGAAAGCACTCCCTATACAACAAAGAGAACCATTCCTACACACTTCAAACTCACTTCTGTTCACATTTAAGTAATCTCTACCTACTTACATCAGGAGTCCTACCTACACAATTCAAAATTCCATCTTTACACAGTTTAGTGACACTTATTCCACACTTTATTGATCAACACTTAAACAACTCACAAATTCCACCCTCTACACCCCAGAGAGTACTCCCTACAAATGCAAGTGAGATGTTAATTTGAACCTCACAATGTCCATGCTAAAAACCTCAACAAATCAAATTCCTCCACAACTCAGATAGAACACACTACTCACCAAAATGCCTTCCCTACAAACCTCTGAGTGTTGGAGTGGCACACCTCAGAGAGCCTTTCGGACACTCTGAAGAATGACTATCCTAAACACTTTGGAGATTGCCTCTACTATCCTCAAAGAACACTCCCATTACACATCACTATGTTCTATGTAGTAATATCAAATTGATCCAACTATTCACTTCAGAGGGGCCTAACAAAGACAGCACTTGTATGCAGGCAAAAGCTCTCCTACACCCTTCAAAGATTCCTCCTGCACACCTAATAAAGACTCCTTACACACTTCAGAGTATGTGTAGGACAAACCACAGAGAGCCCTTTCTTCACATCTCAGAGATCCCTTCCTATACACTTCACAGTCTCCTCTCCAAATAGCTCAGAGTTTTACATAATCACATCAAGTGCACTTTCTATACAATTCAGAGGGCACCCACACACACCTTAGAAATGCTTCCTACACACATTTACCGACCCCAAACAACTCAAAGAACTGATGCTATGCAACAAACACTGCACCTCTACACACCTCAGAATGCCCTACTATCAAAATTCAGAGACCCCTGTTACACACCTCCTACAGTCCTCCTTTCACAGTTCAGTTTGTCTTCCTTATTCATCTCAGATCTCTCCCCTTACCCACCTTGTAGTTCCATCAATACACACCTCAGCAAATTCTTAACACTTACCTCAGAACCCCCTCCCTATACATTGCAATCAAGAGTCCTCCCTTCAAATCTCAGAGAGACTTCCATACAAATATCAGAATGCCATTTCAAAAAGTCTCAAGAGAGACTTACATAGATATCTCATGTAGCCCTCACTACTCACCAAAAATCCCTCCATATTCACCTGAGGGCCATAACTACAAATATCAGAGAGTTCCCAGATACTCTTCTGTGTGTCCTCAAAAATACCTCAGAGATTCTCTCTACTATCTTCAAGGATCCCTCACATCAAACTTTAGAATATTCTCTCTAATAGTATCAGAGAGTTCACTATTCACTTAAGAGGGCTCTCACTATACAAATGAGATAACAATTCACTGAGTCATATAGTCCTCCTATTTCCTGCATAGATCCCTTTGCACAAATAACAGAGACCTCTCTACACACCTCTGAAAGCCCTCCCTACATTCACCAGAGAGCCATCCCTCTGCATTTCAATGAGCCCTCACTGCGTGCCTCAGAGTACCTCTACAATAAAACTCAGAGTCCATCCTACTCATGTTAGCAAGTTCTAACTTCAGACTATATAGAACCCCCTCCATACCTCATGGGGCCCTCCCTTCTACATCTAGTTTTACTCCTTACTTATCTAAGAGCTCTCACTACTCACTTCAAAAAGCCTATAAACAACTCACTGAGCCCTTTCTACTCAACTCAGCACACACTATCTATATACCTGAGTGAGCCCTCCTAACTCATCTGAGAAGGCCCCCAAACTCATGTCATATAGTCCTCTAACCCACATTATAGAATTATTCTACATGCCTCATGGAACTCACACAACACAGCTAAGAGGTGGCATGCTACCAAACTCAGAGAGGCTACTCTACATACCTCAGTATGCCCTTCATATAAATCAAAGTGTACCACCATACTCACCTCAAGAGCAGTCCCTACATACCTCAGAGAGATGTTCCTACATAGCTCAGAGAGTAAAAACTACTTCTTTGAAATTTCCCCCACTAACTATTCTTCTTTGCAAACCCTCCATTATCACCTAAAAGAGCCTGCAATAACACTCCTCAGAGAACTCTTTTGACTTTCCACAATGACCTTTTCTATACCCCACAATACCAACACTCACCCTAAAACTAACCATAACCCTAAACTTAACCATAAACCTAAGCCCACCCAACATACTACAGAGAGCTCTCTAGGTCCTGACCCTAAATGCTATTCCTACACTTAACCCTAATTCCAATCTCGAAGTACCTTCCCTTCTACATCAATTTGTTCTCCCTACTCATCTAACTGAGCTCTCACTACTCACCTCAAAACACCCTCCAAACACAACTCACTGAGAACTTTCTACAAGTCCCAGTGCACTCACGCTTTGCAACTCTGTGAGCCATTTCAACTCACATCAGAGTTCCCTTTCACCCAAATAAAGGGGTCTTTGGCACACATATTATAGCCCTCCTACACAATTCATAGAGTCCTCATACACAACAGTGGTCACAAACCACCAACCCTAGAGATTCCTAACTATACACCTTAAAATATGGTACATACACAAATGAAAGTCAACCTTACACACCTCAAGAGTAGTCACTACATACCTCAGAAAGACATCCATACATACCTTAGGGACTACAAATTACACACCTTTTTAAGACATTTATACTAACTATATTTCTGTACAGCACACTCTAAGCACTTTGGAGCAAATTTCTAACTCACCTCAGAGTCTCATTACACACCTCAGAGAACTCTTTCCACTCACCACAGAGACCTTTCCTATATATCACAAAAAACCCCTCTTACTTAGGTAAGCCCTCCCTCTCATGGCAAGAAGCCTTCCTAAAAACCTCATAATGCTCTTCTACACCCTTCAGAGGGTCCTTGTTACATCTGTAACAGAGCCCTCTATTGAAGAAAACCCACCTTCACAACTCCAAGAACATTTCCTACATACTGCAAACTCACCCCCTACACATCTATGTAACCCCACTCTACTTACATCAAGAGCCCTTCAAACACACCTTAAAGTGCCATCCCTATACACCTTAGAAATGTTTCCTCCATAATTCATTGACCAAGAACCAAACAACTCAGAAAGCCCTCCATATACAACTGAGTGAGTATTTTATGTAAAAACCAGAGAGACATTAATTAAAACCTCACAATGCACATGCTACACACCTCAACAAATGCTACATACACAGCTCAGATAGGTCTCACTGCTCAACAAATCCCTCCCTACTAACCTCTAAGAATCATAGATACACACCTCAGAGAGCCATCATTATACTCCTTTGAGTGTCTCCCCAAACACCTCAGATATTCTGTACTATCTTCAAAGAACCCATGCATCGCATCTCAAATTTTGTTCTCCCTACTCATATCAGAGAGAGCTCACTATTCACTTCAGAGTTCCCTCCCTGAACAACAGAGATAACATTTCTAATCAGTCATACACCATTCATAGATCCCTCTGAACACCTAATAAAGATCTCCTTGCACACCACTGAGAGCCCTCCCTACATATATTAGAGTGCTACCCCTATGCACTGCAAAAAGCCTTCACTGTATACCTCAGACAACCTGACTATAAAGTTCAGAGAACTTCTCTATACATTTCAGTGAGTCTGACCTACTCACAACATAGTTACCCCCACACTCCAAAAGATCCTCCCTTTTATATCAGTTTTTCCTTCCTACTTTTCTCACAGAGCTGCACTACTAAACTTAAAAGTCCTCTGAAAACAACTTTCTGTACCCTTTCTACTTATCTCAGTACACATTCCCTATACACCTGAGTAAGCCCTACCGACTCATATCAGAAGGATCCCCCACACACATGGTAGAGCCATCTGACACACACATCATAGAGTTTTCCTACACCCCTTATATACCCCCTCTACAAGATCACAGGTCAAAATCTATCAACTTCAGAGAGCTCTCTCTATACACCTAAGAGTAATCTTCCTAAAAAGTTAAAGACCTCCATAATCACCTCAACAACAGTCTCTACACACCTCAGAGAAACATCCCAACACACCTCAGTGAGTATGAGTTATACTACTAACCAAGCCCTCTTTACTAAGGTATTTCGTTTCAAGCACTCTCTAAACTGCTCAGAAAGTCCATCTACTCACCTCACATAATCCTTAATAAGCACCTAGGAGAACACTTTTGACTCACAACAGAGGCTTTCCCTATATATCACACATACTGACCCTCACCCACCACTTAACCCTTACTCTAACCATAACACTAAACCCTTCCTACATACCACAGAAAGCCTGATATTCACACTGAACCTGACCTTGATCAAATCCTTATCCCTGAGCTAACCTTAACCCTAACCTCATAGTACCCTTCTTTCTACATCAGTTTGCTCTCCCTACTCATCTCACAGAGCTCTCATGCCTCAATTCTAAAGGCCCTCCAAACACAACTTACTAAATTCTTTTTATAATTCACAGAGTACCCTCCCTATGAACCACTGTAAGCCCTCCAGCTCACCTCAGAGAACCCTCCCACACACAACTATGAGACCTCAAACCCATTCCATAAAGCCCCTTTACATGCATCATAGTGACCACTCTACACAGCTCAGTGGCCACAAACTATCAACTTATAATGCCTCCCCAAACATCTCAGAGTACCCTCCTTACACATCAAAGAAAGCCCATTCACCTTAAATGCATTCTCTACACACTTCAGAGAGGTTTTCCTGCGTACCTCAGTGAGAACAAATTATACAGTTTTTCAAGCCCATTCTACTGCCAAAACTTTCTTGCAAGCACACTCTAAACACATATAGAGCGTATCAACTGATGACAGAAAGCCATAAATACACACCTCAGAAAACCCTTTCAACTCACCACAGAGGTCTTCCCTACAAACTACAAATACTGACCCTGACCCTGAACTTAACCCTAAGCCCTCCCTACATATCAGAGAGCCCTGCCTGACACTGACCATGACCCTGAACCTGACTCTAAACTCAACACCTAACCCTAACCTAATAGTGTACTGCCTTCTTTATCAGTTTGTCCTCCCTACTCATATCACAAAACTCTCAATACTCACCTCAAATGGCTATCCAAACACAACTCAGTGAGTCATTTCTACACTTCACAAATCTCCTTCCATTTGCAACTCTGGGAGGTCTCCTAACTCACCTCAGTGGGATTTCCAACACATGTACAGGAGCCCTCTGACACACATCATACAATCCTCCCTATTTGCTCTGAGATCTCAAAGAACCCTCTCTATACACCTCTTAATGTCCTGATGACACGTCAAGGAAAACCATCACTACTCATCTTAAGAGCTGTACCTGTACAATTCTGAGAGTTGTCCTTATACACCTCAGTGAGTACTCACCATGATCCTTTGGAAGCCCTCTCTAATCACCTCAGAAAGCCAGTTGAACTCATCAAAGAGACTTTCCAATACAATTCAAATGCTGATACAGAACCTAACCCTAACCTAAACCTTACACTAACCCCAGAACTCTAACACTAACCCCAGAACTCTAACACTAACCACATAATTCAAATGCTAATCCTAAATCTATTCCTAATCCAAACCCAAAGCCCTCAAGTTGACCTTAAACCTACCCCTATCTCTCCCTTCACAATTTGGAATTTGCTTCATACAAAAATCAGAGAACCCTCCCTATACATCTCAGAGTGCCCTTCTTGTATGTTGAAGAAAGCCCTCACTACTTATCTCAAGAGAAGTAACTGCACACCTCAGAGAGACATCCCTACAGACCTAAGTGAGTTCCCATTATACCCATTTTCAAGCACTCACTAAAAACCTCAGAGAACCTTTCTACTAACATCAGAAAACCCTCTACACCTATCATAAAGCAATTTGGACTGGCCTCATATATACATCACAAAGAGGTGTACTTAATTGATCAGTCCCACTCATGTCTATAAGCCCTCTTACAAAACTCATACAGCCCTCCTACACTCTTCAGAGGGTCCTCCCATCCTACCTCATAGCATCCTCCTTATAAAATAAAGAGAACCCACCTTCACACATCAGAGAACTTTTCCTACACACCTCAGACACACTTCCCTACACATCTAAAAATTTTCTTCGTACTCATATCAAGAACACTTCATATAGAGCTCAAAATCTCATTCTTAAACACCTTAAGGACATTTCCTCCACACTTCATTGAGCAACATCAAAACAACTCAGAAAGCCCTCCTTATGCACCCAAGAGTGTATTCCCTAAAAATACCAGAGATATTAATTCAAACCTCAGAAGACCTGTGCTACACACCCAGAAAATCCTACCCACACATCTCAGATCAACCTCACTACTCTTTAAGAAGTTGTCCTTACTCATCTTTGAGGGTTTTACCCACACACCTCAGAAATTCCCATTACTGTCCTAAAAGACACCTTAGTGTGTTCACCCTACACATATCAGATGGATATCTCCATTCACTTCAGAGGACCCTCCCTACACATCTGAAATTGCACTACTACACAGGGAAAAGTGCTTTATAACACCTCATATATACCTTCTGCACACCTAATGGAGAGCTCCCTACACACCTCACAGAGCCTGAACAACAAACCTCAGAGATTCCTTCCCTTCATACACACCTCACAGACACCTAACTACACATCTCAGAAAGCCCTCCCAACTTACATCAAGCACCCTACCAATACAACTCATAGGGCCATCCATATGCACCTGAAACCCCTTCCTATACACATCATTGTGCAATCCTTATACAACTCAGAATAACATGATACAGTGCCTCTACATTTCTCAGATTGCCCTACTTTTACAATTTAGAGTGCTCTGTTACACACCTCATAGAGTCATCCATTAAAATCTCAGTTTGTTCTCCCCATTAATCTCAGAGTTCTCTCCTTACTAACTTTAGAGATATATCCCTATACATCTCAGTAAATTCTTAATACTCACTTAATGATACCTTCCCTATACACCCCAATCAAGAGTCCTCCATTTAAAGCTCAGAATGCCCTTTCAACAAATCTCAAAAAAATCTATGCATGCATCTCATGTAGCAAACACCATTTACCAAAAATCCCTGTGCATACATTCAAAGGCCACAACTATAAAACTCAGATTCCTTGTGATACTTCTTTGAGTGCCCTCCCCAAAGCCCTGAGAGATTCTCTGTATGATTCCTCCCAAGAAAATTTGTGTTCTCTTTCACTTCACTTCAGAGGGCCCTTCCTACACAACTGAGATTATAAAGGGTAAAAAGTGAACAAATAAAGAGGCAAGCATACAGGATGGCATACAATAAGGAGTGATTTCTGTGTGAAATCCAGTTCAATTTTATTATCTACTGTAGGGATATATCAGGTTATGTTAGTACAGTTAGTTTGTGCATGTGCAGATCATATAACTTGCTTGCTTCTCAGAGTCCTCTAGTACCAAGTGTTTTTATAAGAAGAAAACATCCTCATGGTTCAAGGACAGATGAATTGCAGAATGTTTCTAAGTCAGAGAAACAGAAGGTCTTCCTCATCTGAGGTGAGCTCAAAGGACTTATACTACTCTGTAATTTCTCATGACCTGAACCTCTTCAATTCCAAGCTTTTGTTTTGAGTGACCTTTTGAATTGATATGACTTTTATTTTGTTTAAGGAAGGGGAGGGAGAAAGTAAGGCAGACATTGAGAATATAAGAACAACATAATAAGGCAAGTGTCCATAAATATCCTCCAATGAAAAACTGTTTGATCCATTTAAAATTTGATAGCCATAAGGTTAACCAATCTAATAAATCCCAAACTCTATAATCTTGTTGCACTTCTTTACAATGTCTTTGAGATGATCAAACTCCTTTTGAATGGAATTACTTTTATCAGATTGAAACATCAGAGGTTATTAAATTTATGGCATCCCTTATGATGTAACAACAGCAAATAATCAATAGAAGTCCCATTATCAAGAATAGTTTTATGGTGTTTTTTGTTCCTCATTAGTGTAGTAATTGCCCTTAATGTGTAATTTATATTTTTTACCATAGCACAAGTAAGCCCTCTTGTCTATTTATAAGCTCCTACCACTAAGGCAGGAATTCTAACTAAAGAGAATTTTAAAGCCTCAAATTCTGCTTTAGACAGTAGATTAACCAAATCATCTTAATCTTTATCTAAGTATATAGCCCTTTTATGTAATTATTGAGCTGGACTGTGACCTATTAAATCCTGAGAGAGGGTAGAAATGCTGTTAATCTGATTAAGCAAAAATGAGTTCCATAAAACTTATTAGTTGGATTATAGTTAGAAATTTAAGCATCACATGAAAACAACACATTCCAATATGCTTCCCATATTTACATCTTGGTCTATACAAATTTCAGAAGAACTAACAGTTTCTGCTAAGTGAACCCAAATGTTATAATGACTACAAGAAGTCAAAGATGGAATAGTTTTCTGTACCAGGCACCACCAACAAACTGGAATACAACAAAGAAATAACACAATAATGACCAGTATAGTTGGGGAAATTTGGGTAAGTTTTACAAAGAGAGGTGTAACCAAATTTTTAATGGCACATTCTAATTACACCTGACCTGGCAATTGTTAGGCAGATGTTGTTAAAATCTTTATATCCCCCCGGTCACTAGATGATTAGAAGATTAGGGGCCCCTAGGGCCTCTTGTACTTATGGAGTTTCCTTTCTTAAATCAGAGTCCACACCATCCAGGATCAAATAAAATTTGGTAAACAGATTGTGAAGTCCTTGATGCCAATTCAAGAAGATTGATGGGTCTCACACACATGGAATTCAGATAGAAAATGTAGGAGTAGAGTAGCAGCATATTTCTTCCCCCTTGTAATCAAATGTAAAGGGTTTTGCCATGTAGGGATTGGTGGAATTCAGTATTTTACGTAAATCTTTGGTAGAGGTTTTTTAGGGGTGAAATGTCTGTCCAAGGCAGAGGAGCAGTGTTGTGTATTACCTCATATTCTACATTAACAGAATTTACTGTGAACAAGGCAATATTGACATCATTATTAACATGAGAGGGGTTAGGTCCCCCCCCTTTATTTTTAAGAGGCACATTTTAATTGTGTGCTGTGCATGTTCAACTAAGGTCTGTTCAGTAGAATTGTGGGGAATTATATGGGTTAAAATTATATTCTACTGATTACAAAATTGAGCAAAGGTGCTAGAAGTATAAGCAGGGAGTTGTCAGTTTTTAAATAATGAGGTTTGCCTTGTTGGCAATAAAGAGGAGCACATGATAGATACAAGCTGATACCTTCTCTGAATAATGTGCATTGGAGGATGTATCTATGGTAACATGTAAGAAAGAATAGGGGTGAAAGGGACAAAAATGAGTTACATCCATCTGCCAAAGACCATTATATTCTAAACCTCAAAGGTTTATGGTTTCCCAAGTAGAACAAAAGGGTATGCAATGAGATAAATTATTAATGATGAAAAAGTTCTGTTGAGAGCAAATAGAAAAGGCTTTCATTAAAGAATGAGCCTTTTGATGAAAAAATTGTGTGATTCCACAGTATCTGAAAAGAGAGGAGAAAAAGATTTTATAGCACCATCACCATGAAAATTTACTTAAATGAGTGGTCCAGGAGACTTAGTGTGTCTATGTATGTGAGCAAGAAATATTAGAGCTGTATGATCCTGTAAAAGAGATTGAAGAGTGATAAACAGGCATAACAAGTTAGAGTCCAAATGAGGTGACAAAATTGCAGAGAAAATATGAGGCATCAATTTGGCTACATACTGAGAATCTGTAAAAGTGTTTAAGGCAATGGAAAACACACAAAGTGCTAAAGTAATTGCAGTTAATTTGGCCCCCCTGAAGAGAAGCTTGAGGAAATGTGTAACAATTTGTCCCTTTTTTATCAATGAATATAAATATTACACCACATTGCTTTCCTCCATCAGTGTAGACAGTAATCCCATTGGAAATCAGAATAGAGAAGATTATAGAAGGAGCATGAGAGACTTGGCATGATAAGGAAAGGTTTTCATCCAGAAGTGCATGGAAAGAAACAGAAGCCAAAATGTCTGTTAAGATAGCTTGATAAAGAAAATTGTAAATATTATAAATGTAAAGTCTTTCCATAAGATAAAGTTCATGAACATCTGTTCCTGTAAGCTCAAATGTAACAGATAGATGTAAGTGATAAAATGCAATTGTGACTATCTGAGATCAATTAAGCATACATATAAGCATAAGGGAGAACATTTCTTCCTGAAAATTGAGGAGAGTATAACCACTCTGTTATACTCAAGCCTGACTTATAAATGGCAACAACTGCATTGAAGGCATAAGGCTTTCCAGTAAAGACTATGAGAAATAAAGGAATATTGAGTGTTGGGAGTCTTTCAATAATAAAAACTGTAGATAATTTCTCATTACACACCAAAGAGCTTTAGGCAGTGCAGGAGTTAACTAGAAAAAAACTGGTGGGATATGTTGCTTTTATAACATCTGAAAAAAGGATGACAGCATAATAGTACTTAAAGGAATATGTGGTCAGGCCCAATTTAAATGTCCTAAAAATTTGTGCAAATGAACTAAGGAAAATGTGGAAGGAAAAGTAAATTTAGGAATATGAGTTACATTGGAGAATTTTGTGTCCTAAATGGTTAATAGGGAGTTGTCATTGGATTTTTTTCTGTGGCCACATGGAGGCCAGACTGTAATGCAATGTGTTGCAATTTAGTTAAAGAATCTTCTGTTAAGTATTGGCCCAGCAATGAAAATATTATCCATATAAAGATAAACAAGAATTAGTGGGAATAATTGTCAGAAGAATGAAGAACCTTATTCACAAAATCTTGACATAATGTTGGGCTATTTAATATACTTTGTGGAAGAAATATCCATTGATATCAATCAACAGGTTGATGATAATTGAATACAGGAACTGTGAAAGTAAATTTACCTCAGTCATTAGGAGAGAAGTAGTAAAAAATATCTTTTATGTCTATTACATATAAGGAAAAATCTTGAGGGATTGGATTAGGGTTAGACAATCCACATTTAAGTGAACCCATAGGTTGTATACATTTATAAATTTCTCTTAAATTTGGTAAGAATCTCCATTTCCCTGATTCCTTCTTTCTGATGAAAATGGGTGTATTCCTGGACTTGTAGAGGGTTCAATATGTCCCAATTTTAACTGTTCATGAATGAGGACCTCCAGGATTTCCCCTTTTTCTTAGACAATGGCCACTTTTTTCTCTGTAACATCTATTATATGTGTATTCTTTATGGCCTTTCAAGCTTCTATGGCCCCAATATTTTCTAAGACCTGTTTAACTCTATGAATTATGCAGACATTGTGGCCCAAATCATTTCTAAATTATGGCATGGATATTGCTGACATTTTTTTAGTCAAGTTTATTATGATATTGAGGAGCAGAAAGCAGAGCAGAAAGATTTAAAAAACTGGGATTTGAAAGACTGGAGTAAAACTAGGACTAAGAAAGTTGCAGTTGTTAAAGACATTATTTCCCCCAAAGAAATACTAAAGCCTTTGTTAGAAGACAATAAGAAAGATGGCTTGAGGGCATCTCAGGAGTTGGCAAGACCACACCCACCTCAGTCTTAAGGGAGTAAAGTTGAAAATTCTCTTAAGAGACCAGTGGGACACCCTACTTGCACAAATGGGCCTAGGAAGTTTCTTCAATGTGCTCAGTCACCCAGTCACTCAGAGACTGCTACAGTAAGGATCCCCAGAGACTTGGCTGTTGCTCAAGATGGTGGCAGACCTTGGAATCAACCATGAGGTGCTGGTTTTGCAAGAATGCACGATGCTGGAATTGGGGGTTCATGGAGGCTTCCACCAAGATTTCAAAGGAAGGCCTGTGACACCTTCAAAAGTGCAGCAGCATTTGAGTCCCTGAAGGCACCTCTTGAGAAATCAAAGTGTAGAGATGTGAAGAGGAAGCCAAAGCTACAGTGGAGAACCCCAAGATTAAGAAATGCCAGTAACATGGGATATTACCCTCGGAAATCTGCAGGAACACAGCAGACTCAAGGCAGAAGTCTACTTGGCCTGTACCTAAAAGGCCACGGGAGGCGGGGAACTATACAAGCCCTTGGAAGAGAGCATCATAATGTCTTGAATCCCAGATGACAGATGAGGAACTTCAGGACTTGTTTGCCCAGTTGGATTTCAGTCTTGTTTTGGTCCTATCCCTTCTTTATATGTCTCTAATTTTGTAAATGGAAATATTTATTTATGGTAATATTCATTTACAGTGAATATTTCAATTTTTCAGGAAATCAAAATACAAGATATCCTTGAGTCTCAGGGAAGAATTTGGACTTGAACTTTAAGCAATCTCAGAACTGTTAATACTATAGGGACTCTTGGAAATGGAAAAAATGTATTTTGAATTGTGTAGTTTTGGGGACCAGGGGTGGAATATTATGGTTTGGATGTCAGATATCCCCCAAAAGATCACATGTGAGAAAATACAAGAATTTTCTGGGGAGAAATGATTGTGAGAGTCTTAAACCAATTAGTGATTTAATTTCCTGATAGGGATTAACTGAGAGGAAACCAGAGTGGGAAGGTGTGACTGGAAGTGGTGGAAATTGTGGCTTGGCTTTGGGGTATGTATTTGTATCTAGCAAGTGGAGACCCCTCTCTGTGTTTCCTGTTCTTCATGTGAGCTGCTTTTCTGTGCCACTGTTGATAACAGGCTGATATCTGTGCAGCTAACTGTCTTAATCACCATGATGCAGGCAGTTGTGACTGCACCCTCAAGAGCCAATACAGGACAAACAGGACTGCTGGGCCCCTGTGCTTACCAAGGTTGTTAAGAGATATTTGTCTGAGGAACATGAAGCTGCCTGGCAACCTTATCTATCAAGGACAGGGGGGCCTAGCCCTGACTCATCTTTTGCAGAGTTCACTCCTTCCCTCCTCCCTTCTTCCTCTAGGACTGTTAAGTTCTGGTGGGACCCAATGAGAATCAAATAGATTGGTTTGACCCAACCAGAGAAAGACTAATGTTTAGCTGTTCAAATATTAACCAATAACGTACAGGTCTTTGTGTGGGAATGCTTGGAAATCTCTTAAATAGAGGGCTTTCTTGCCCCTTGGGCTGCTCCCCACTCAGTCATTGCCATGGTCTGAGAGGCTGGTTGTGGTCCAGGATTGAGCTTGCAATAAAACCTCATTGTGTGTCTCACATTACCGTGTGTGCACTTTGACACTATGGAGATCAGTCAATATCGGGGACCAGTCGATATTGGACCCTAATACCACACTCTTCTGTCATGGTGTTCTTCCCCTTGAGCCCTGAGGAATGGAGCTGACCTATGGACAGAGACCTCTAAAACAATGATTCCCTCAAAATAAACTTTTTATCCTCTGCAATTGTGCTGGTTAGATTATTTTAGTCACAGAACCAAAGTAACTGAATAAAACAGTGAGGTTATTATGAGTTTCCATTGTCATATTGAGTATATTATGTCAGTGTTAGAGGCCACAGTGAGAATATTATATCAGTTTATGAGGTCAAAAAGAGAATATTGTTTGTTTCAGAGGCCAAGATAAAATGTTATGTGTTAGGACTCACGGTGTGGGTATTGTATCATTGTCAGTGTACACAGTGAGGGTATTATATCAGTGTCAGAGGCCATGGAAGTGTACTGCATATTAGAGTCCATAGGTAGATATTACATCAGTGTTAAAGTCTATATAAAGATATTAAATGATGCTTACAAGATACAGTGAAGTTATTTGGTGAGTTTCAAAGGACATAGTGAGGAATTAAAATGAGCATCAGAGGAAATATTGATGGCATGTGCATGAGAGATTACTCTGAGGGTGTAATAAATTCAGGATAATATATATGTGTCAGAGGCCACAGTGAGTATGGTTTGTGAATATTAGAGGACATACTATTGGTATCATATGTGTATTAGAAGCAACACTGAAGATATTACGTGAGTGTCTTAGACCACATTGAGGGTTTTATTTGAGTGTAAGATGCCAAATGAGGATATCATATGCAGGTCAGGGGTAACAGTGAGGTTATTATTATGAGAGTCAGTGGCCACAGGAAAGTATTATGTGAGTGCCTGTGGTCAAACCAAGGTATTACATGAATGTCACAGGTCACATTGGGTGCATTTTGTGTTTCAGAGGCAATAGTGTGGGTAATATGAGTGTGAAAGTCCACAATGACAGTAATATATCAGTGTCAGAGGCTACAGTGAGGGAATTATGTGATTGCCAAAGCCAATAATTAGGATATTTTGTGAAGGCCAAAGGGCAGAATTTGGATATTCTGTGAAGGGCAGAGGCAAGAGTGAGAAAAGTATGAATGTCAGAAGCCACACTGAGAACATTATGAATGTTAGAGGTCACAGTGGGTTACTACATGTCAGAGATCATATTGAGGATATTATATCATGGCCAGAGGTCAATTTAAGATAGTATGTGATTGTCAGTGACCACAAGACAGTATTATGTGAATGCCACATTCACATAATAATTGTCACAATGAGGATATTATATGAGTGGCAGATGTCACAGTAAGAGTGTTTTATGAGATTCAGAGGCAACTGTGGGCATTTAATGAGGATAAGAGTCCATAATGAGGGTATTATGTTAGTGTCAGAGGCAAAGTGAGGATACTATGTGAGAGCCAGAGGCCACAGAAATATATTTTGTCAGTGACAAACACCAAGTGAGGATAGTTGTGATTACCAAAGGACATAGTAAAGGTGTTTTGTGAGTGTCAAAGGCCACAATGAGTGATTTGGGTGAGTATAGGCCACAGTGAGTGTATTCAGTATCAGAGGCCCCATTGATGATACTATGTGAGTTTGAAAGTTCACAAACTTTTGTGAGTGAGAGAGTTATGTGAGAGTCAGTGGTCACAGAAGTGTATATTATGAGTGTCAGAGGCAAATTGAGGATATTATGTGAGTGTGAGAGGCAACACGAGGGTATTATATGAGTATCAGAGGTGAGAATATGATGAGAGACTTCAGTTCATGGTTATCTGGCTCCAGTGTTTCTGTAACTGTGGGAGGAGAGGAAGGAAGATCATGGGAGAGCAGAACAAGGTTACTCAACTCACTGCAGCTAGGAAACAAAAAAGTCAGGGACAAGGTATAGTCCCCAGGGGCACACCCACAAAATACATTTCCTTAAGAGTCCCCTCTCCTTGAGTTCTTTTCTTTTCTTTTTCTGTATTTAGTTCTAGGATTGAATTCAGGGATGTTTTACCACTGACTTATATCTACAGATTATTAATTAATTAATTAATTAATAGAAACAGGGTCTAAGGTGCTGAGGTTGAAGGTGCTGTGATAGTCCTGCTTTAGCTTGTGAAATCACTGGGATCACAGGTGTGTGCCACGGTACATGGTTCAACCTCCTATGTTCCCCTCCACTTCCCTGTAGTTCATTCAGCTATGACTCCATCAATGGATTAGTCTACTGATGAAGTCAGAGTCCCCAAAACTCTACCTCTGAACATCACTGCAGTGGGAGTTAGACTTTCAACACAGGAGCCTTTGGAGAAATTCCAGATCCAAACCACAACAATGAGGGACTGGGATCATGTCCCATGACCACACTGGGGAAGCTCCAGCCTTGATTGAAGAAGTTGGGGAAGACTTCTGAAGAAGTGAGATTCAGCAGCATGGAATCTGCAGTGTGCAGGAGAAAGTGATTTCCTTTGGGGGAGCCCCAGGTGCCCTGAAAGATAAACTGGCCTTTGTGCCAGAACCACAGGGCACCAGGCATGCTAGCAAAGGGACCTGGAGTTAGAAAGAGCTGGACTGATGTAGGAACCGTGAAATATACCTGGAGTCCCACCTACTCAGGAGTGTAGAAAAGGAGGATCATGAGTTTGAGTCCAATCTGGGCAATTTAAATTAATTAATTATTAATAATAATAATAATAATAAGAGACCTAGAGAAGTAGCTCAGTGGTAGAGTACCCCTGGATTCAATATCCAGTTCCACAGGAAAAAAGAAAGGAAAGAAAATGAGAGAAAAGAAAAAAAGAAAAGAATCCACTTTTAGTGGTGCACACCTATAATCCCAGTGAATCAGGAGACTGAGGCAGGAGGATCACAAGTTCAAGGCCAGTCTTATCATTTTAGTGAGGCCCTAAGCAACTTAGTGAGACCCTGTCTCCAAATAAAATATAAAATATAAAAATAAAAATAAAATATAAAATTAAAATATAAAAAGTGCAGTGAAAATCATCCCTGGTTTAATGCCCAGTACTGCAAAACAAAATCTCTGTATTATGTGTAATTAAAATACACCAATATAATATATGGGGGAAAAAGCGAAGGAAATAAATAAGCAACTAAGATGGATTTTCAAAGGCAATAAAGCTTTTCCTCCCCTAGCTCTCTGGCCATGTTAGCTGCTGTAGTTGGTTGGGGGCCCTTCCATAACTAAGGGAGAAAACAGTGCTGCAGAGAAGAAGTCTCTGGAGGTCATCAACTCTAGACTCCAGCATGTAATGCAAACTAAAATTGATGTGCTGAAGTGCAATCAGACTCTCAAAATTGTCAGACTGGGAAAAGTGAAATAAATGGATAATGTCACCAACAACTGTCCAGCTCTGAGAAAACCTGAAATGTGCCATGTTGGCCAGAATTGTGGTCCTCACCACAGTGTACATAACAGAATTGGGCACAGCATGTGGAAAACACTACAGAGCATGTACGCTGTCTGTCATTGATCCAGATGATTCTCATCTGATTAAAGGCAAGCCTGAACTCTCAGAGATTCTTCAGATTCAGAGGAAAGGCCAGCTATAGAACAGCTTAGAGACCTGTAAGATATGGAGAGCCAGCTTTTAATTCCTTGTTTTCATGGCACTGGGGATTGAATTTCATTCCTAGCAGGCAAGCACTCTGTCACTGATCTTCATTCCCAGTACTCTACACTTTCTTTCTCACACACAAATAAAAAGAAAACAAAAAGCTTGAGACAAGGTCTTTGTAAATTTTCCAGGAGGTCCTCAAACTTGCCATCTCCCTGCCTCAGCAATCTGAGTAACTGGAGTTATAGGCATGTACCACTATGACCAGTGGCTGAAAGGCTTAAGTCAGGAACATGAGAAAAAATTGAAAATATTTGGCATTTTAGTCAAATACAGTAGGAATTGAGAAGAACTAAAAATTTGGTAAAAACTCATAAAGTGGGAGAAAGAGCAGAATCCATTCTGATTTTCAGGTAGGCAGCAGAACCAGCAGGTTACAGAGTTGAAAAATAGCTCAGAGACAAGTCAAAGTAGAATCTGCTAGCCCTCAAGTGTCAGTTTTATACTGAAACACGATCTTTCTCTCTATAGCCATGACAAATGATTTTCACAATATGCCAGTAATCAATTAATATGCATGTATGAAATACTCAGACTCTTAATTCCTGACTATATATATATATATATATATATATATATATATATATATATATATGTTTATCTTACAGATATACTGCTGTAAGATAAACATATAACTCTCCTATTTCTACTGGGGATGGAACTCAGGGTTGCTTTATCACTGAACTATATCCCTAGTCCTCCTACATGCCTCCTTTTGAAAAAATTTAGACAGGGTCTACTAAATTGCTTAAGGTCTCACTAAACTGCTGATACTGGCCTCAAACTTGCATTCTTCGACCTTAACCTCCCAAGTCTCTGGGATTGCAAGTGAGTGCCCCTGTCCCCATGTCTGTTTATAAATAATACATTGAAATATTTTTAATGTTTTACTGTTAATATTATCAGACTGAAAGGATCTTGAATCATATTTTGAATTTTTCCTTGTATTTTGATTCTCTTTAGAGACAAAACTTAAGACTCCTGACCCTAAGCACAGTTTTAAGTTGGGTCATCATAGAGTTTTTACCAAGATTGTGATTAAACATGAAAGTACTGAGAGTGAAGGAACATTCCTGTGCATATGTGTTTCTGTTTTGTGATCTCCAAATTGAGTAACCTCCTTGGTATTTGGCTTCTTCCACAAGAGATTTCATGCTTTTATTCTTGAAAAATTAACAATTACCTGTCCTCTTGCAGATAGACTGAGTCACTGGAAAAGTTCTGGGTCCTGAGTTGTGGGCAGAAATATGCATGCCTTGTCTAGGCAAGTTCACTTATGTGATGGCATAAGAAAATTCAAGAGAACAGTAATGGGGGCACGTGCATGTAATCCCAGTTATATGGGAGGCTGAGGCAGGAGTATCACAAGCTTGAGAATAGTCTCAGCAACTCAGCAAGAACTTGTCTCAAAATAAAAAAGGGAAGTAATTCAATGCCAGAGAACTTGACTGGCAGGTGTGAGGTCCTAGGTTCAAGAGCCAGGATTGGGATGAGGGTGATTGGGGCTCTCACATATGATCAAATTATGGAAGAGGCACTGTTGGTCAGGAGTCAGATGTTGTGAAATGCCCAGTATCCCAGGTGATGAGAAACCTTCACTTCTGGAGATTCTCTGGATTCCATTTTATATTAGGGAATGAAGAAATGTGGTAAAAGCCTGAAACCCAAAATCTGAAGGTCCTGCCTCCATAGGTGAACTAAGCATCTCTTCCCCCTGAGGTCTTTTCACATGCTTGGACACAGCACATCTTCCTGAGTTCTTCTCACATACTTGGAGACAGAGGGCACATCTTCCAGTCCTTTGTCAGAAAGAGGTTTTGGTACTCAATGTATTCATAATCTTCTCTTACATTTCTAGCTGAGGATGGAACAGGGGGCCACTGCCGTAAATGGTTTGCTTTCTTCCATGTGAAAAACTTGGAAACTTCTCCCAGGTGCTAAATTACAACTCAGTTACCTGTTACTGAGATTGGATCTGGATTGTCCCCAAAGCTTTTGTTTTGAAAACTTGGTCTTGAATGGAGCAGGGTAGAGAACTGGGATCTTCAGGAGGTGACTGAATCACTAGGGGTCTGACCTCATAATAAATTAATCCCCTGGTGAATTTACAACTTCATGGAATAGTGAAGGGGATGGAATTTTTAGAGGCAGGGCTGAACTGGAGGAAATGGGACATTTAGGGTATGCCCTTTAAGGTTATATTGGACACCTGGCCTCTGCTTTTTGGTCACCATAAACTGAGAAGTTTTGCTCTGCTCTGTGCTCACTACCATGTTCTACCTGCCATGGGTCCAGTGAAATGGGGCCAAGCATGAGAATAATTCTGAAACCAAAAGTCAAAATAAATCTTGTCTCCTTTAAGTTGATTTACCTCAATTATTTTGTCACAGCAGTGGAAATCTGACTAACACACCTGCTACAATGGATTAAGGGAAAGGTAAAAGGTATGGAATAGAAAACAAAATTAAAACTTCAGAGGTATAACTCACCTGTCAGTCTTTTAGCTAGTAATGGAGCAAAGCAGGGGAAATGAAACCCCTGCCTTTAAATTAGAGCTATACCTTACCCTGTAGGTCCAACTTTCCTATAAGTAATGGTGAATCATTTTAAATTTCTTTAAAAAATTAACTTGAATATTTATGTGCAGCCTAAAGACCAATATTCCTGGAGGGAAATAAAACTGAGTTTATATAAGAAATATTTTTTCATGCATTCCTTTATCATCTGGTCTTTTTAACATAGTTCTTGGCAATTTCTGCATCTAGTAAACACATGGCAGAACAAGAAAAGGAAAGGGTGAGTCACAGGATGATGCAGACAGAGAAGGCATGTGTGACACTACAGAGGTGTGGACTTCTACAGGGGGTTTACTGAGGTGAATGAAAGGAACAGAGGGTGGCCACCATGCCTGGTGCTCATTACTTGTGGTTAATTCTGGCAGCAGAGGCAGTGGCAGCCCTGGGATCTCATCACTTGTGCTTCCTGGTCTGTATTTGTCATAGAGCTATTAACTTCAAAGTAAATAATATTGCCTATATGTCCAGAAAGTTTGGTGCTGGACAACCTCTGTAATTATCCACTTGAATACAGAATTTAAAATACAGAATTTAAAATACACTCATTTATCCACTAGTTTGTGATAAGAGGAATGGTGTTATTTTACCTAAGTTTTTGCTTTAGAATTTTTCATTTAAAAGTAGTTGTCCTAGCTTATAATGAATTTGTTGACATACTCTTGTTTTTAGTATTATTTTAGCAAACTATTCAATTTACTGGAATTAAATAAAAACACATTATTTGAAGATCAGTTGATCCCAGTCAATTATTCATGATCCTTGTGCTTATCAACCACTTAAGACAAGGAGGAATCTATAGTGATAGTTTTTACTTCAGTGCCTGGCCTTATTACTGTGGATCAAAACCTGAACAGGAAAGATGAGTTTGTTGACCAAGGAATTCATCACCTTTAATTCAGAATTCAAATGTGAGTTTAAAATAGGAACACAGAGTTCTGTCTCCTTGCTGCCTACTGCATCCACTCTAATCACCACCTCAGACATGCCAGTCTACTTTTATAGGCTTTGTTTCTTTTATCCTCTTTATATTATAAGTTTTGGCTAAGTAAGATTAAACTCTGTTCTTTTGAAACACACCACAAATTATCAGCATTACTCTTTTCTATTGGTGTCTCTTAAATGCCTATTTTTATCATATCTGAAATTCAAAAGTTCCATCAAAATGTTCAGTCTTGATTTGGCTTGACTTTTGACATGAAGCACTTCTGTGAAGCAACAGCATATTATCTGTAACCTTAATATTGTATCATGAGTTACTTTCTTCCATGCATTTATTAAATACTAACTTATGAAAACAGGAACTATCTCAGAGATTAATGTAAAACACTTAGTGCTATCTAGTGTCAGGGGATATTTACTGAAATTGAGTTTCTTTTAAAATATTAATTTAAGCTGGGTATGATGGTGTGTGCCTGTAATCCTAGCAAATAGGAAAACTGAGGCATGAGGATTACAAATTCAAGGTCAGTGGGGGCAAGTTAGTGAAACCCTGACTCAATAAAAACAAATAGGGCTGGGGATATAGCTTGGTTGCAAAGTGCCCTGTGTTCATATGCTAGTAATGCAGAAAATAAAAATTAAAATTTATATAAATAAAAAGCATTTATATGTATATATTCAGTGGTGTTAGGAATTGAAACCAGGGCCTGCACATGGTAGGTAAGCACTCTAAACCTAAGCTACATCCCAACCTACTTACTATGGTTTTGATAAATTTAGTTTAGAATAAAGAATATTTTATAGGATTAAAACCATAGAAGAGTAATCACAATTTTAGTCAGAGTCATCATTTTCTTTATTGTAGGCATTAAATTAGAAATGGTTTTTATATTATAAAAAGCTTAATTTGTTGATATTTTTGCTATTCATTTTAAATTTTAGCCTATCAATATTAAATCTTGTATAATTTCCAAGTTACAATTAATAACCTCTCTGTGAAACATAAGGGGCTGACCAAATAAATTCAAATTTTCTACTAGTATTCCTTAATTGTGTCTTGCATATAGCTTATTAAAACATGGCTTCCAAGACATGGGCCTTTTCAAACTTACTACCTGCTGTTTCTCCTCATGCCCAGTACATCCTACAATATAATACACAGTTGTTTAATGAATCAATCAACTATACTTTTTCCTTCTTTCCCTGAATATTTACATATTGTGGAAATTTCAACCCACTACTTTTCAACTGAGTGGCCACCACAAGCAGGGGACTGTGCTAAGTTTTGTGTTCCTAATAACCTTCTCACAAACTATTTGGACAGAAATGTCAACACAAATTAAATGTGAACACAGCTGTCAGAGTAGCAATAACAAGACAGTACAGGCATGTGATACCAAAGAATAAGAAGGACTGGCCGTCACAAGTTTGAGGTGAGCTAGACAACTTAGTGAGACCCTGTTTCAAATATAAAAATAGTCTGTGGATGTGCTCCAGGGGTAGGGTGCTCTTCTAGCAATGGTGAAGCCCTGGGTCCTATCTCCAGCACTATCAAAAACAAAGGAGAAGAAGAAAAACAAACAAACAAAAAAAATACTTGGTAATTTAGCCTATGTGAATTTGACAAAATAAAGAATAAGTGGTATTGACGGCTTTAAATTTTTTTCTCTCTTCATGTCCTCCCAGCTCTTAGACTATTTGAAAAATAAATTTTTAAAAGAATGAATTTTGTACACTTGAAATATAATTTGTCTAATTTAATACCACATTAACATATAATCAGGAACTTGTGACTTCTCCAGTGAACAAAGGGATTATCTGTAAATTTTCTTTATTAAAATGACTTAGCCAGCTGAAGAGGAAAAAGCAGATGTAGGCATTAGCAATGGCTAACATCCTTTATCAGGCAAATATTTTAAAGTGAATCCTCACAAACTGCAGAAATGAGACTGAAAATAACCATATAAATGTCTTTGATAATGTATTGTCAGACTCTTCTATCATCCACTGGCTTGTAGTCTGAATCCTCCTGAGGTTGCTAAGGGGACTGGTGGAAATAATCCACAGGGCCTTGTGCCAGGATGGCACCAGTCTGTTCAAGAGAAAGAACATTTGTGTGAACAGAGAGAAGCCAGATTTTTTTGAATCTCAAGGTGAGTTGAGGTGGTCCTGGAATTTCCCAGCAGGTAAATTTTTGAGTGCAGCTTAGTTGTAAGGCCTTAACCAAGGAGGTATGGCCTTACAGGTGTAGTGAGCACAGAATATCTCTCCTGGCTTATCAGCACCATCCTATCCTCCCTACAACATCGTGATTGGATGACTCCCATGACACCATATAAGCCTTCAGAAGATGCATCCACCTTCACCTAGAAGACCCACTTCCCAGGTTGTAGGAATCACCTGGCTGAACTTTCTCAGAAAAAAATGAACAACCTACAAGATTGGGTGTGAAGTGTCCCAAATCATAGGTCAATTAACCCAACATGCTCAATTCATTCTCCACTGCCTTGAGATCTCACCAGCCAACATTCAGTGTGGTTGCTAGGGCACCCTAGTCTGTTTTCTTGACTAGGATATTCAGGGTGTGCCCAGTCGTGGAGGAGCAGGTTAGAGGGAAATAGCACTGGAGTCAGTGCTCAGCTTGGTGATTCATGTGTCCTCAAGCACTTCCACCTAAGAGCCCCAGTGGAACTGGAGTGGGATAACTGCATGCTCTCATGTTGCCCAGTGCAGCCAAACAAGTTCAGCGACATCTAGCAGACCTGAAGTTTAGTGTGAGCTGTCAGGATTCAGAGGAGTTCCTTGTCCTGCCTGGTCCTGGTGGATTCCACTGATGATGGGGTTGTACTCTCCTGACAGAAGAGGTTAGAATCACTTTTGGAAAACCTCAGTTCCCTGGCACTTGCTCCTGTCTTCTCTTCTCTGACCATCACAACTGAGCTGGTGCTTGTTTTCAATATTGGTCTGAAGCAGCCAGGAGCTGATGATTCTCTGGTTGCCATGGGAACCCTGATGCCATTGTTTTGTCAGACCTTTCCTCTGTGTCCTCAGGCAGAATCTGCGGTGTGGGCACAAGCTCATGCTAGCCACTTCACAAATTCTGTGCTGCTCAAGGCTTGGATAAACCCTCTGGGGAGTGAATCCAACTGTTCTCCAATCAGAGCCTGTAATCCCCTAGCCATTCACACCTGCCCTTCCTGATTCCTGCCTGCCCATACCACCTGGATAGAGGAGCTCTTTAATTTTCACCTTCACATCACAGGAACACTGGTAACCAAGTGAGGCATTGCCCTGATTGTAACTGAGTGCAACTGAATCATCGAGAGATCAGGGATAAGAACTTCACCACTTTTCTAACTGTAAAAAATCTTGAGAGTGAAAGTTAAAAGCATTCTGAGAGGAAGATTGAAATTGGATGAGAAATGTTTCCTTTCTGCAAGCAAATATGGGTCCTGGGAACCCAGACCCCAAGAGCCATCACCACTTGCCTTTGCCTATTTATATTTCCTGACATCATCTGGTTAACTTGATGAGGCATTCCCCCATTGAAGGTAACAGACATTTCCCAGAGGAAACAACTTTCTGTACCTCAGAAATTCTTGAGATTATAGGCAAGATCCAGAACAAGCACTGGCTTTTGCATTTTTAACAGCACTTTGCTGGGTAGCATTTTGCAAATTAAAATGAAAAAAGGATAATTTAAAAAAATCAAGGAAGGTGTCAGTAGATTGTGAATGTAATGGCAGGGGATGCAATGGTAAATGAAATGCAAAATCACCTTTCATACTAACAACCTTAGTATATTCTAATACCCACAGAGTCCTGACTCTCCTTGTGCCCTGTCCTCCATGGATCAGCGATATCATTTTCTGCTCAAGGATCAGCTACAACCGGTTTCCTCCTTAGTAAAGATCGGATAATTCTTTCCCTGAAGACACATCCCTAGACTGTGGGTCTTGAGATGCAAAAAAGATTATTTGCAAGATTGCTGTGAAAAGGTGAATCAAGAATTTCTTAGTCATTGATTGATTTTATCTAGGTTTTCTTCTTGCTCAGACCTTCACAGGCACAGAACCTGAGTGTCTCAAGTCATGGGCCTTAAAGGAGGTCTTCCTGTGCTGAATATATAGCCCATCCCATAGTGTGCTGGTTTTGCAAGCTGGAAAGCTGGGGTTAAAAATCCCCAGCACCATGCAATTGGAAAAAAAAATTAAGAAAAACACTTCTGAGTGTGCAAACCTATCCTCAATCATTTTCTTTTTCTCCTCTGTTCCTCAATAGAATCATCAGTTTTCAAGAGCTAGTCACTTCACCTGCAAGCAATAACCATTGACTGCTTTCAGCCAGGAGCAGCAATCAAAGGGAGCAGTGCATCCCCAGTCACCTGCATTGCTTAAGAGTATGTATTCCTTCATGTCTTTCAACTCTCATTATTCAGATGTTATATCTCAATCATTAGTATGCTATGCCCATTTTTTCCAGGACATTCTCCAGATAGTCAATGCACACCAGGTTGCAGTGGCACCAAATTCAAGTTGACACCTTACTGGTGCTTGCCAATTTTGATGCTTTTTGGACACACTCCCAGATTCACAATGAAAGGGAATTCCACACCAGAGCATTTGCCATGGGGACTACAAGGTTAACTGAAAAACCAACAAGAGAAGACAAAAGACAACTGCCCCTTGTAGTGATTTCCTAGTCAGTTTTGTTTTGTATTGGTTTTCTTATGACTTGATAAAAAATTGTATAATTTGGTGGTGTATCCTTGTTGGTTTGTGATAGCATTCAGGAGAAAGGGGAAATTTAACACCTACTCTCCCACTATTTTGGGAGCTCCGGTGTCAAAAGGAATGGAGCACTTGTAGAGACTTTTGCTAATTTTGATGGATGTCCTTAATAGATGCACTGTAGAAGAGAAAAAATCATATGTTGTCTCATGTTTTCCCTGGATCTGGGAATTACTGGATCATGATTTGTAGGTTAATGAAAAAACAAACAAACAAACAAACAAACAAAAAAACATTCATTGCAAGGGATCACACCAGAAGAAGGAACCCAGAGACAATAGACAAGTTGAAGATTGGTGATGAATAGCAGTAAATCAAGAACTAAAAAGCATTAGACAATTTATAAATGCCTGTGGTACACATTTTCTGCTCTGTGTTCTGATCCCTCATTCAGGTCTTTTTGAACCACTCCTGTTTTGATGTTCAGTTCTGGGTCTTCACTTTTACATTTTGCACAGCTGTTTCTGTTTAATTTGTGACATTGTGGTGCAGTCTTTATTTCAAGAGATGAGTTCAGTGCTGCATATTCCAAATTCAACACGTTTAAATTGTAGTTCATGGGTATAAGTGCTGTGTTGACAAGAAAGTCTTTTCTCCTGTTTCCTGTGCCATGAAAAGTATGAATCAGCATATGTATAATCAGCTGTCCCTTGAGAGCAACAAGAAAGAACCATGATTTTGTAAGGGCTTTTAGATCCTTCTAAGGGTATTAGGGTCTGTAATGATGGTTGCTTACAGAATAAACTTGCAAGTACAACTTCCTGTATTTTTACAGGATGTTGAACCTGAAGACAGGTTGTGGAATATGAGGATGGATGATGATGGCTGAATAGATTTAGAATGTCTCTTAATTGAAGTAGTCTTTCAGCACCAGCAGCCTTCAGATTTGGGTGCCAACAAAATGACCTTGCTCTCCATCCTGGAATATTCATATTGGAAGGTTTTCATCATAGCCCTTTCAGCATGGTGCATGTTTCAATCTGGAATTATGCCATGTACTGCTGTGTTCCTCATGCCATCAGCAGGCTCTTATATCATCCATTGGATTGTAGTCATCATACTCCTGGGGTTGCTAAGAGGACTGTTGGAAATTTTCCCCAGGGCCTTTTGCCAGTCTGGTACTACTCTGGTCAAGAGAAAGAACACATGTGTGAAAACAGAGAAATGAGACATTTCTGCACCCCAAGGTGAGTTGAGGTGGCCCTGAAATTTCCCAGCATGTAAATTTCTGAGTGCAGCTGAGTTTTTTTTTTTTTTTTTATGGTGCTGGGGATTTAACCCAGGACCTCGTTTCAAAGCTCTCTACCAACTGAGCTATCTCCCCAGCCCTGCAGCTTAGCTGTAAGGCCACAGACAAGGAGGAGTGGCCTTGCAGGCAAAGTGAGCAAAGAATAGCTCTCTTGACATGTCAGTGCCCTCCTAACCTCTGTACAACATCCTGAGTGAATGACTCCAGGACACCATATAAGCCTTCAGAGGATGCATTCACCTTAACTTAGAAGACACACTTCCCAGGATCCAACTGTCACCTGGCTGTACTATCGGAAAAAATGAGCCACCTGCAAGATGGTTGTGAATTGGGTGTGAATTGTCCCAAATCATAGATCACTTAACCCACCATGTTCACTGCATGCTCCACTGCCAGGAGTTCTCACCAGGCATCATTCTGTGTGGTTTCTAGGGCCATAGGCTAGTTTCCTGACTATGATATTCTGGGTATGCCCAGTACTGGAGGAGCAGGTTAGGAAGGAAATAGCGCTGGCTGAAGCTGGTGCTCAGCTTGGTGATCCACGTTTCCCCAAGCACATGCACCCAAGCAGGTCAACTGGAACAGGTGTGGGAAAACTGCCTGCCGTCATGTTGCCCAGTGCGGCCAAATGAGTGCAGTGACATCTGGCGGACCTGAAGTTGAGTGTGGCTGTCAGACTTCAGAGGAGTTCCTTGTCCTGCCTGGTCCTGCAGGAAACCATGGTCCTTGGGTCTGTGTTTCCTGGCCAAAGAGGTTAGAATCACTTTTGGAAAAACTCAGTTCCCTGGCACTCACTCCTGTCTTCTTTTTTCTGACCATCAAAACTGAGTTGGTTCTTGTTTTCAATCTTCTTCTGAAGCAGCAAAGAATGGAAACTTCTCTGGTTGCCATGGGAATGCTAATGCCATGGTGCTGTCAGGACTTTCCACTGTGACCTCAGGCGGAATCTGTGGTGTGAGCACAGATCACATGAGCCACTCTTCAAACTCTGTGTTTCTTGAGATTTGGAAAAACACTCTGGGAGTGTTTCAACAAATTGTCCTGATAGGCAATTGGAGAATCCAACTGTTCTCCAATCTGAGCCTGGATTTCCTTCACAATTCACAACCGACCTTCCGAATGACTGCCCCTACCATCTGGATAGAGGAGAACTCCCATTTTGCTCCCATGTCACAGGAGAACTTGTAAACAAGTGAGGCCTTTTCTTGAGTGTAACTGAATGCAACTGAATCATCAAGAAGTCAGGGATATAAATTTCAGCCCTTTTCTCACTGTAACAAATCTTGAGAGTGAAAGCTACAAATATACCAAGTGAAGATTGAAATTTGATGAGGATTTTTTCCTTTCTGCTGGCAAATATGGGTCCTGGTAACCCAGATCCTGAGAGCCATCACCACATGTGTTTGCCTGTTTATATTTCCAGACATCATCTGGCTAAGTTGATGAGGCATTCCCTCATTGAAGGCAACAGGCCTTTCCCAGGAGACACAACTTTCTGTACTTCACAACTTCTTGAGATGATAGGCAAGATCCAGAACCAGCACTATTTTCTGCATTTTGAACAGCACTCTGCTGGGTGGAATTTTGCAAAGTAAAATGCAAAAAGGATAATTAAAAAAAAAGAAAAAAAGATCAAGAAGGTGTCAGTAGATTGTGAATGTAATGGTTGGGGATGCAATGGTAAATGTTCTGCAAATCTCCTTTCATACTAACAACCTGAGTATACTCTAATATCCACAGAGTCCTGCCTCTCCTTGTGCCTTGTCCTCCATGAATCACTGCTATCAATTTCTGCTCAGGGTTCAGTTACAACCGGTTTCCTTCTTAGTAAAGATGGGATAATTCTTTCCATCAAGACACACCCCTAGACTGTGGGACTTCAGATGCAAAAAAAGTTATTTTCAAGATTGTTGTAAAAAGGAGAATTAAGAATTCCTTAGTCATTGATTGGATTTGTCTAGGTTTGCTTCTTGCAAAAACCTTCACAGACAAAGAATCTGAGTGGATCAAGTCATGTACCTTAAAACGGCTCTTCCTGTCCTGAAGATATAACCCATCCCCTAGTGTGCTGGCTTTGAAAAAGGGAAGACTGGGGTTCAAATCCCCAGCACCATGCGATTGGAAAAAAAGAAAACAAGATAAAACACTTCTGAGTGTGCAAACATTCTATCCTCTCAATCGTTTTCCTTTTCTCCTCTGTTACTCAACAGAATCAACACTTTTCAAGAACTACCAGTTTCACTTGCAAGAAATATCCATTTACTCCTTTCAGCGAGGAGCTGCAATCAAAGGGAGTAGTGCTTGCACAGTTACCTGCATTCATTAAGAGTATGTGCTCCTTCACATCTTTCAACTCTCATTATTAAGATGTTATTACTCAATCATGAGTATTCAATGTCCATCTTTTTCCAACAAATTGTCCTGATAGGCAATGTACACCAGGTTGCTGTGGCATGAAATTCAAATTGACACCTCACTGGTGCTTGCCTATTTTGATGCTTTTGGACACACTCCCATACTCCCAATGAAGGGGACTTCCATACCAGAGAATTTGCCATGTGAACCATAATGTCAAAAGAAAAGCCAAAAAGTGAAGACAAAAGAGGATCCACCACTGGTCCTGATTTCCTAATAAGCTTTGTTTTGTATTGGTTTGTTCCCTCCAGTGGAACCGGTGTGGAGAAAGGAGACTCTATCAATCTTTAGTTGATGAGATTTGTTGTGCCCTCCCTGATTTCCTGCCTCCTTTGTTCTGCCACTATCTCCCTTCTGCCTCTCTCTCCCTCTCTCCTCTCCCAGGTTCCTGTCTTGTCAGCCAATTATAGCAAAGCTTTCTCTCATGCAGGAGAGCATGCAGAGGAATGTCAGCATAGCACTATATGAATGGCAAGCTGTCCATGTGTGGCATGATATTAGATAGCTAATCCTTGAGCATGGTGTTAACACATCATAAGTCTCCAAGGAACTAGTAAGCAAGAAGCCTTTTTGGGCACTTCCTTATTTTGGTAGCCAGTGCCCTTTGACTTACTGCCAGGCACCATCTTGACAGCCCTCAATAGGCTCCCCCTTTTTGTTATAAAAAGAAAAGGACAGTGACTGTGCCTGTCTTAGGTGCCAGAGTCAGACTTTATCCTTACCTGTCATTGGGAGTCAAAGAGCTGTTGGCATATTTTGATCCCTGTCTTAGGTTGGTATAAAGTCCACCCTGTGCTTACCTGTCATTGACTACCAGTCCTGTAATTGGGAGAGCCAAATCTGAGGATCAGAGCCTTGGTCCATGGCCATAAGGGCTTGCTGTCTTTGACGACTCCTTAGAGACAACAGATACCTTAGCAGCAACAGTAACAGCAAGAACAACAACCCGTCATAGCAAAACTTCCCATCCATTGTTTACCAAATTGTAATGCTGACTGTAAGAAACTAATGACTTCTAGTATACCCGGGACCTTGACCCCTTGACCTGACTACTATTTACCATAAATATAGAATTTCTTATTAGGGTAGTCAAATTAGTAAACTCTTTAGTCCATGTCCCATTAAGCATGCTACCAAGCCGTTTGGACAGATTGGCAGCAGCAGTAATATTAGAATAGGGTATCAGGGTAACACACAGTGCTTGAGCATGCACTAGACAGCCCTTCTGTGTGGTAACAGTCAACATGTCCACTTGTTCTTGTAGTAAGTCCACTCTTTGGTTTAGAATCAGGATTCCCATTTGAGATGGGTATTGATGTTTTCCTGGGCTGTCAATGCTTTGTTGAGTGCGTGAGCAGTAGGAATAGCAGTTCCTAGGGCAAGTCCAGCAGCAGTGGCAGCAGCCACAGCAACTGCCACAGCAACAGTGATGGCTATAATGGCTGAGATACCAAAATCTCTTTTTGCTCTCATGGGTAGGAAATTCCACTCACTATGAATTAATGTCACTGGGACTGGAATGAATTTTGGAATCCTGGCAATCACAGCCAGAGGAAATAGTGAAGCATCCCAACAAGTAGACATATAACACTCTTGGTTAGCACAGTTAAGGACCTCAGTATCATTCTCATTGTTATTAGTAATGTTAATATTAAACTTAGAACTGTTAGACAGAATTAACACAAACGGAGATGTGACACATACGGGAGTGGGGGGGGAAAGCTTGATAAAAGGAAGAGTAATTGGCCTCACACCTTGTATTACTATAAACAGGTGTATTACTTCCCTTTATATAGGCTTGCTTTTGACTGCACCTTTATTGAATGAGTGAGAGATTGCCTCTCTGTATCATGGTGGTTTCTGAGGTGGCTAACCAGAGGAAGCAAAGAAAACCTCTTAACTAGAAGTTTGACTAGTAATAAGTGGCATTACAGTAGAACCAGCTGGTAGGTAAGGAATACCTGGAAGTTCTGTACTAGGAAATAATTGAGAGAAAACTTGTGTGTCATGAGTGATATATCCCCAAAAGTTTTAGAAAGAGCTAACAACAGCAGGCTTACCACCATCACCATCATTTTGTGTTTCAGTGCCATTTTCTTTCTTATGGATAGTTCTTACCAAGTGCTCCGGGACCCTGATAGGTTGTTGTTGATCCTGAGGAAAAACACAAACAGATCCTCTCCCACAAATTAATAGTGGGTTAGGTCCTTTCCAGGACCCAGTCAAGATGTCTTTTCACATTGCTTGTGGATGGCCACCAGACTTTCCACTTAAATGTTTATCAGCCATAGTACAGCCCATAGAATCCAAAGTTAAAAAATTGAGGGTGAATAAAGCAAGGTTAAGTCTGTTCTTGGTAGGGGCTAATGCCCCTATTCCCCCTTTTTGTTTAGTTAAGAAGACTTTTAATGTTTGATTAGCCCTTTCCACAGTAGCTTGTCCTTGTGGATTGTAGGGCAATCCTGTAGAATGATAGATATTAAACTTTGAGTAAAACTGTTGAAATGAAGAAGTATACACAGGCCCATTATCTGTTTTAAATTATTTTGACCTTCCCATAGTAGCAAAGGCTTGAAGGCAATGACTGATTACATCTTTTGTCTTTTTCCCTGTATGGGCGGTAGCAAATATATATCCTGAGTAGGTATTTACAGTTACATGTACAAATCTTAAAGTACCAAATTCAGGGATATGGGTGACATCCATTGTCATAGATGATTTGGAAGGAGTCCTCTAGGATTGGCTCCAAAATGAGGAACAGATAAATGAGGCACAGAGGCAGGACACTGTTTTACTATATTTCTGGCTTGTTTTTTTTTTTTTTTTTTTGTAATGTTATATATTATTTTGAGAGTAGTAGCATTGACATGAAAATCTTTATGAAAATTAAATGCTTCTTGTACAATATTAAACACAGGAGGATCTCTCAAGTAGCTGAGTCTGCAGTAGAATTTCCTTGAGCTAAAGGCCCAGGTAAGCCTGAATGTGCTCTGGGATATGGCCCATATATAAAGGTCCTTTGTGAGACCACAGAAGAGTTTGTGCTTGATAAAAGCATTGTTGTCAGGTAAATTGAGGACTAATGGGTCCAGTTCTCTCAAGTCGTGGCACAAGCTGGGCAATATAGAGACTATCAGTATGAATAATTAAAGGTTCCTCAGGAAATGTTTGTAAGGCAGTTATTATTGTTTTTAGTTCAGGTTTTTGAGAAGACTTATGAGAAGTAATAATAGTCTGTACTTTATCAGAAACTACTGCAGCTGTACCAGAGGAGGAGCCATCTGTAAAGATTGTATTTGCTGCTGGAATAGGTTGAGCTTTAACAACCTGAGGGAAAATAACAGGATGTCTTTTGAAGGAACTGACAATAGGTGAACTTGGCAAGTGATTATCAAATGTGGCCATGGTGAAACAATAGACATTTTCTCAATCTTTATTATTGTTAACTAGTATTTTAGTCTGTTTTGTCATGTACCGGACAATAATTGTCTGAGGATGAACTCAAAAACTCGAAGGACTGTCTTAAGTCCTAATGTAACTAGATTTGCTACCATCACAGGATATGGGGAAACAACACTTTTGTGGGACACTGGCAAATGGATCCATATCAGGAGTCCAGTTTGCCACAATAAACCTATAGGAGTATATTCAGAATCTAATACTATGAGATTAAAAGTCAAGGATAAATCAACTCTATCACTATGAGCCTTTTCTAAAACTTGTTCTACTAACCTCAAGGCGTTTTTACCTTCAGGAGTTAAATTTTTTGGGGATGTAAGGTCTGAATTTCCTTGGAGAATATCAAACAGAGGCTTAAGTTGACCAGTGGTGATTCCCAAATTTGGCTTTATCCGATTTATATCACCTAATAATTTTTGGAAATCATTTAGAGTCTTAAGCTTTTCCATGGGTAATTGAATTTTTTGTGGCCTAACACAGGTATCTAATATTTGATGTCCTAGAAAGGTAATAGGGCTGTGGATTTGCACCTTTCTGGGGCCACATGTAATCCCCATTTTTCTAGGGTATCAATAATATTGTTAAATGCCCTAAATAAAGTCTCCTGTTTTCTGTGAGTCAAAAGAATATCATCCATATAATGGAGACAATGAAGTTCTTTATAAATTTGTCTAATTTGTGATATAGCCTGGCCAACATATATTTGACACATAGTGGGACTATTTGTCATTCCCTGGGGAAGGACCACCCATTAGTATCTAGTGTTAGGCCCTTCATTATTTAAAGAAGGAACGGAAAAGGCAAATCGGGGGCTATCCTCAGAATGAAAAGGAATGGAAAAGCAACAATCTTTTATATCTATAGAGATGATATGATAATGTTTTGGAACAGCAACTAATGAGGAGAGACCCAGTTACACTGGACCCATAATCTGCATACTGGAATTTATGGCTCTCAGATCTTGCCAAAGTCGCCATTTCCCAGATTTCTTTTTTATGACAAAAATGGGTGTATTCCAAGGGTAAGTGGAAGGAATGATTTGGTTTTCCTTCAATTGTTGATTAGCTATTTCCTGGGCCACCTCTATTTTTTCTTTAGAAAAGGGTCACTGGGGGAACCAGATAGGATTATTGGATTTCCGGGTTATCTTTAATGGTTCAGTGGCCCTTCTGGAAAGCCCAGGCCTCAGTCCCTGTTTGTACTTCGGTGTGAATGGGGAAGGCAACACTTTGTAAATTTTTGTCTAGTCATTTTCCAGAGATATAACCTTGTCTCACCATGACTGACAAAACAGTTAGGTTTAGACAGGACATATTTTGCTCAACTGAGGAAGAAATGACAACATCCATCTGTGTTAAAATGTTTCTTCCCCAAACAGTGACAGGCAGGTGAGCTAATACATAAGGTTGGAATATTCCTCTTTTCTCACCAGGGTCCTCCCAAGATAAAACAGCTGAACTTTGTAATGGGGTTTGGGCAAATCCATGTCCCCATAAGATAGTACTGGATGCTGTTACAGGCCATGATTTCTTCCAGTCCTTCTGTCTTATAATAGATATGTCAGCACCTGTGTCTATTAGACCCTCTATGGGAGTACCATTAACTTTTAATTTAAGCATGGGTTTATTTTTTGTTGATTATGCCCAAAAGACACCTGATCCTGTGGATCCAAACCCATTGTTTTTTCCAGTCCTTTGTGAACTGGGAAAGGCCCCCATGATGACTAGACAATATCAATATTTGTGCTATTTTATCTCCTGGAGAAACAACAGATACCCCTCAAGGGGAAGATAACATAATCTTTATTTCTCCAGTATAATCAGAATCAATGAGTCCTGGCAATACTTGTAATCCTGACAGAGTTGTGGAATTCTGCCCTAACAATAATCCTGCTGTGCCTCAGGGAGTGGTCCATGTATGCCCATGGGGACCGCTTGTACTCCTATTTCTGGGGTTAAAACATGTCGGGCGGAGGCACAGAAGTCCAATCTCCTGCTCCCTGATGTTCCTCAGGACAATGAGGAGATAGTCATAAAGGATTGTGAGTGGGGATCTGTACTATGGGATTCTGAAAGGTCCCGTATATTTGAGGGCCCTGGGTTGGGCCCCCATGGCTGTTTTTTGACTGGGCTGGCAAAGGATATCTCTCTATATCAAATCTTGACGTACAATATTTCACTCAGTGCCTTCCTTTTTGGCACCGGGGACATAGACCTGGGGCAGGTTGATTTGTCCCTTGTTGTTCTCCAGTCTTAGGTGTTTCCCTCTGCTTTAATCCTATGGGTCCTTCAGGGCAGTCTTTTCTGAAGTACCCTCCTTGCCCACACTTAAAGCATATTATTCCTTTAACTCTTGATTGCCCCTGATTTGCCCCATGAAGAGCAGCAGTTATTACTTGTCCTGTAATGACTGCATCATTGATATCCCTGCATACCTTTCTATAGGTACTTAAATCTTTAATTTTCCATGGTTTTATAGCTTTTTTACACCATCTATTTGCTTGCTCAGAAGCTAATTGTTTTATTAAAGGCATAGCTTGTTCTGAATCCCTAAATACTATAGCAGCAGTTTGGATTAATCTTTCAACAAAATCTGCAAATGATTCGTTACTTCCCTGAATCACCTTGGACAACTGCCCCTGTAAATCTCCTGACCCTTGAATTAACTTCCAGGCTTTAGTGGCAGCAGCAGCAATTTGTGCATACACCCAGGATCATAAATAATCTGCTGTTGAATACCTTCATAGTTTCCTTCTCCTGTTTGCATTTCTACATTTCTTTGGGGAAAGCCTGCACCAGTGTTACAGCGTGCTGTTTCTAATGAGGCTTCCTGCCATGCAGTTTTCCACAGTAGGTACTGCCCCCCTGATAGCACAACTTTACATAGCCTTTTCCAATCTTCTGGCACTAGATTTAGCCCTGATACTTATTCCAACATACTAATTGTAAATGGGGCCTGTGGACCTTATGTAACTACTGCCTCCTTAAAATTTTTTACTGTTTTGAAATCCAGAGATTGGTGGAATCTTTGTCTATTTTGGTCCTCTAGTACAGAAAAGAATTGTGGGACAGCTGAGGTTTTCTTAAGGGGAGTTTCTTCTTCCCACGGTGAAAAACCCATCTGATTTATAGCATGAGCTAACTCCTCCCAATGATACCTTGGGGGATCTAGGGGGGAGGCGACTTGGGGGGGAGTTGCTGCCTCCAGGAAGGGATTGGTATTCCTTCCCGATATAACTGATGGGGGTGACCGTGTCCTTGATGCTCTTTCTAATTTCTCCCCAGTAAGCCCCTTTTCCTCTTCTTCTATATGAGAAGTTAAACTTAGTTGTTTCTTTATCTCTTCCAGACACATATTTCCTTTTTTTACTGAAGTTATTATTTTACCTTTTTTAGATGTTAGACATTCCTTAATGAACTGCCACCTCTAGGTAATGGGGATTGCTTTTCTGCTTTAGTAAGATCCCCTTTATCATGTTCCTATTGTGGGATATCTAGGACTCCTTCTTCCAAAAACCAAGGACTAACCTTGGCCAACGTGGTTACATATGCTGTCACAGTAGATCATTTTATGGCAGTCCCATGAGCCTTAAATACATCTTCTATGATTCTTATCATTTGATTTCTAGACACTTGTGACCCCATTCTGGAGTTGTGAGACCTCACTTTACTGGGAATATGTGGCCTCCTTTACCGGGGTAATGTAGACTCCCTTTACCAAGGTATGTGGTCCCCTTCACCGGGATTGTGGAGTCCCTTCACTGGGACTGTGGGGTCCCTTTCACCAGGACTGTGGGGTTCCTTCACCGGGACTGTGTTACCTCCCCCTTATACACTCTGGCCAGAGATTTCTGGAGGTTATCCTACAGTTTTCCTATAGCTTACCTAAAGTTACTTAGTTTTCCTACAGCTTATCTTCAGTTGCTTATGTGGGACAATGCAGAAGGAGAAAGAAGCTCCCCATACGGGCCACCACTTGTTCCATCCACTGGAAGTGGCACGGAGAAAGGAGACACCACCAATCTTTAGTTGATGAGATTTATTTCATCCTCCCTCTTTTCCTGCCTCCTTTGTTCTGCCACTATCTCCCTTTTCCCTCTCTCTCCCTTTCTCCTCTCCCAGGCTTCTAGCTTATCAACCAATTATAGCAAAGCTTTCTCTCATGCAGGAGAGCATGCAGAGGAATGTCAGCATAGCACTATATGAATCATGAACTGTCCACACACAGCATGATATTAGATAGCCAATCATTGAACTTGGCATTAACATGTCATAAGTCTCCAAGGAACTAGTAATCAAGCAGCCTTTTTTGGTACTTCCTTATTTTGGTAGCCTGTGCCCTTTGGTTCACTGCCAGGTGCCATCTTGTCCAAGATGGCCCTCAACATTGGTTTTCTTATGACTTGATGAAAAATGGTAGGATTTGTGGCTGAATCCATGTTAATTTGTGCCAATACCATTGAGGAGGAAGGGGGAATTTAAAACCTACTCTCCCACTATTTTTGGAGCTCCAGTGTCAAAAGGAACAGAGCACATTTAGAGACTCTTGCTAATTTTATTGCATGTCCTCAATAGATGCACTGTAGAAGAGAAAAAAAGCATATGTTGTTCTCATGTTTACCATGGATCTGGGAATTACTGGATTGGAATTTGTAGTTTGACATGAAAAAAAAATTTCATTGGAAGAGTTCACACCGAAAGATGGAACCCAGAGACAATAGGCAAGTTGAAGATTGGTGATGGATAGCAGCAAGTCAAGAAAAAAAAAAGCATTTGACAATTTGCAAATCCCTGTGGTACAAGTTTCCTGCTCAGTAAGTCTGATCCCACAGTCAGATATTCTTGAACCACTCCTTTTTTTTTAATTGTAGACAAATGGGATACATGTTGTTTCTCTGTTTGTACATGGAGTAACGGTGTACCATTTGTGTAATCATAAACCACTCCTGTTTTCATAGTCGATATTTGCTCTTGATTTTTGCAATTTACATAGCTCTTTCTGTTTACATTTGTGATGCTGTCTTCATTTTGAGACCTGGGTTCAGTGCGGCATATTCCAAGTTCAACTCATTTAAATTGTTGTTCATGGGTGTAATGCTGTGATTACCAGAAAGTCTACCTCCTGGTTCCTGTGCCAGAAAAAGTATGAATCAGCATATGTATAATCAGCTGTCCATTGAGAGCAAGAAGAAAGAGCCTTGATTTTGCAAGACATTTGAGGTCCTTGCAAGGGGAATTAGGGTCTGTAATGATGGTTGCTTACAGACTAAACTGGCAAATACTACTTTCTGTGTTTGTAAAGGATGTTGAACCTGAAGACATGTGATGGTACTTGAGGGTGGAAAATGATGGCTAAATATTTTTAAAAAGTCTCTTCATTGAAGTAGGCTTTCAGCACCAACAGCATTCTGCTTTGGGTGCCAACAAAATGTCCTATCTCTCCCTGTTTCAATATTCATCTTGGAAGCTTTTCATCATAGCCCTTTCATCACACTGTATGTTTCAATCTGGAGTCATGCCATGTGCTGCTGTGTTCCTCATGCCATCAACAGGCTCTTCTATCTTCCACTGGTGTTTAGTCTGCATCCTCCTGGGGTTGCTAAGAGGACTGGTAGAACTTTTCCATAGGGCCTTTTGACTTCTGGCACTACCCTGGTTAAGAGAAAGAACACACGTGTGAACACAGAGAAGCTAGATATTTATGCATTTTGAGGTGAGTTGAGGTGGCCCTGGAGTTTCCCATGAGGTAAATTTCTGAGTGCAGCTTAGTTGTAAGGCCACAGCCAAGGAAGTGTGGCCTTGCAGGTGTAGTGAGCAAAGAATATCTCTCCTGGCATATAAGCACCATCCTATCCTCCATACAATATCATGAGTGAACACCTCCCCTGACACCATATAAGCTTTCAGATGATGCATTCACCTTCACCTAGAAAACCCACTTCCCAGGTTCCAGCTCTCACCTGACTGAACTTTCTCAGACTAAAGGAACAACCTGCCAGATTTGGTGTGAATTGTTTCAAATCATATATCATTTAAACCACCATGCTCACTGCATGCTCCACAGCCATGGGCTCTCACCAGCCATTATTTGGTGTGGTTGCTAGGGCCCTAGGCTAGTTTCTTGACTAGGATATTCTGGGTTTGCCCAGTCCTGGAGGAGTGGATTAAGAAGAATATAGTACTGGATCCGGTGCTCAGCTTAGTGATCCATGTGTCCTCAAGCACATCCACCCAAGAGACCCAGTGGAAGTGGTGTGGGATAACATCCTTCTTTCATGTTGCCTGATGCAGCCAAAGGATTGCAGCAACACCTAGCAGACCTGAAATATAGTGTGAACTGTCAGGCTTCAGAGGGGTTCCTTGTCATGCCTGGACCTGGAGGGATTGACTGGCCACGGGACTGTACTCTCCTGGCCAAAGAGGTCAGAATCACTTTTGGAAAAACTCAGTTCCCTGGCACTCATTCCTGTCTTCTTTCCTCTGACCTTCAGAAATGAGCTGGTGTTTGTTTTCAGTCTTGGTCTGAAGCATCCAGGAGTGGAAGCTTCTCTGGTAGCCATGGGAAACCTGATGCCATCGTGGTGTCAGGCCTTTCCTCTGTGTCCTCAGGAGGAATCTGCAGTGCGAGCACAGATCATGCTAGCCACTCCACAAACTCTGTGTTGCTCAAGGCTTGGGAAAACCCTCTGGGGAGAGAATCCAACTGTTCTCCAATCTGTGACTGGAATCCCCTCATGATTTACATCCAACATTCCCGATGCCTGCTCCAACCACCTGGATAGAGGAGAACTCCCATTTTTGCTCCCAGGTCACAGGAGCACTAGTAACAAAGTGAGGCCTTGTCCTGAGTGTAACTGAATGCAACTGAATCATTGAGAGATCAGGGATATGAATTTCAGCCCTTTTCTCACTGTAACAAATCTTGAGAGTGAAAGCTACACACATACAGAGTGAAGATTGAAATTGGATGAGGAATGTTTCCTTTCTGCCAGAAAATATGGGTCCTGGTAACCCAGACCCTGAGAGCCAACACCACATGTGTTTGCCTGTTTATATTTCCAGACATCATCTCGCTAAGTTGATGAGGCATTCCCTCATTGAAAGAAACAGACCCTTCCCAGGAGAAACAACTTTCTGTACTTCACAACTTCTTGAGATGACAGGCAAGATCCTGAACCAGCACTGGCTTCTGCATTTTGAACAGCACTCTGCTAGGTAGAATTTTGCAAAGCAAAATGAAAAAATGATAATTAAAGAAAAGAAAGATCAAGAAATGTGTCAGTAGATTGTGAGTAATGGTTGAGGATGCAATGGCGAATGATCCGCAAAATCTCCTTTCATACTAACAACCTGAGTATACTCTAATACCCACAGAGTCCTGCCTCTCCTAGTGCCCTGTCCTCCATGGATCAATGATATCTTTTTCTGCTCAGGGATCAGCTACAACTGGTTTCCTCCTTAATAAAGATGGGATGAATCTTTTCCTCAAGACACACCCCTAGACTGTGGGTCTTGAGATGCAATAAAGTTTATTTGCAAGATTTTTTTGAAAAGTAGAATTAAGAATTCCTTACTAGTTGATTGGCTTTGTCTAGTTTTGCTTCTTGCATAGACCTCCACAGACACAGAACCTGAATGGATCAAGTCATGTACCTTAAAGGAGCTCTTCCTGTGCTCTCCATATAGCCCATTTTTTAGGATGCTGGCTTTGCAAAGGGCAAGGTGGGGGTTCAAATCCCCAGCACCATGGGATTGGAAAGAAAACAAGAAAACACTGATGAGGTTTCAAACCTATCCTCTCATTCACTTTCTTTTTCTCCTCTCTTACTCAATGAAATCAACACCTTTCAAGAACTAGCAGTTTCACCTGCAAGCAATATCCATTGACTCCTTTCAGCTGGAAGCTGCACTCAAAGGGAGCAGTGCATTCCCAGTCAACTGCATTGCTTAAGAATATGCATTCCTTCACATCTTTCAATTCTCATTATTTCAGACATTACATCTACATGATGAGTAGTTATCACCATCTTTTTCCAGCAAATTCTGAGAGACAATGCACTCCTGGTTTCTGTGAAATGAAATTCAAATTGACACCTCACTGACCTTTGCCAATTTTGAACTACAAGGTCAACTGAAAAACCAACAAGTGAAGACAAAAGACAGCTGCCCCTGGTCCTGATATCCTCATCAGTTTTATTTTGTATTGGCTTGCTTATGACTTGATAAAAAATGGTAGGATATGTGGCTAAATCCCTGTTAGTTTCTGCTGATAGCTTTCAGGAGAAAGGGGGAATTTACCACCTAGACTCCCACTATTTTTGGAGAGCCAGTGTCAAAAAGAATAGAGCACTTGTGGAGACTCTTGTTTATTTCTATGGGTGTCCTCAATAGATGCATGGTAGAAGAGGAAAAAGAATATATTGTTCTCATGTTTACTACGGATCTGGGATTTACTGGATTGTGATTTGTAGGGTGACGGGGGAAAAACATTCATTGGAAGAGCTCACATTGTAAAAGGAAACCAGAGACATTAGGCAAGCTGAAGATTTGTGGTGGGTATCAGCAAGTCAAGAAATAGAAAGCATTTGACAATTTGCAAATGCCTGTGGTGCCAGTTTCCTGACCAATTTGACATTCGGATATTCTTAAATCACTCCTGTTTTGATGTTTAGTTTGGGGTCTTCACTTTTGCATTTTGCACAGTTGTTTCTGTTCACATTTGTTATGTTGTGGTGCAGTCTTTATTACAGAGCTGGGTTCAGTGCTGCATATTTGAAATTCAACTCGTTTCAATTGTAGTTCATGGATGTAAGTGCTGTGTTTTAAAGAAAGCTTTTTCTCATGGTTCCTCTGCCAGAAAAAAGCTATGAATCAGCATATCTATAATCAGTTGTCCATTGAGTGCAACAAGAAAGAGCCATGACTTTGGAAGGGCATTGAGGTCCTTGCAAGGAGAATTAGGGTATGTAATGATGGTTGCTTACAGAATGAACTGGCAAGTACTACCTCCAGTGTTTATACAGAATGTTGAACCTGAAGACATGTTGTGGAATGTGAGGATGTACGATGATGGCTGAATAGTTTTAGAATGTCTCTTCACTGAAATAGGCTTTCAGCAAAAACACCCTTTTGCTTTCTGTGCCCCAAAATGTCCTCACTCTCCCTCTTTGAATATTCAGCTTGGAAGCTTTGCACAATTGCACTTTCTTTGCAGTGCATGTTCCAATCAGGAGGTATGCCCTATGATGCTGTGCTCCTCATGCCATCAGAAGGCTCCTGCATCATCGACTGGCTTGTAGTTTCCATTCTCCTGGGGCTGGTAAGAGGACTCATGTCAATATCCCACAGGGCCTTGTGCCAGGCAGACATTAGTCTGGTCATGAGAATGAACAGTTGTGTGAACACAGATAGGCCAGACAATTCTGCATCTCGAGGTGAGCATCACCTAGCTGGAAATTCCCAGCATGTAAATTTCATTCAGCCTAGTTGTAAGGCAGCAGCCAAGGAGGTGTATCCTTGCAGGTCAAGTGAGTTCAGAACATCTCTCCTTGCATGTCAGAACTGTCTTCCATCCAACATGCTGAGTGAATGACTCCCTTCTCTCCACATTAGCCATCAGAGGAGCTACCCACCTTCACTTAGAAGACCCACTTTCCAGGTTCCAGCTGTCTTCTGTACAAACTTTCTAGGAAAGGAGGGGCAACCATTCAGATTGGGTGTGACGTGTCCCAATTGAAATATCACCTATACCACCATACTCACTGCATGCTCCACTGCCCTGAACTCTCACAAGCCATCATTCCATGTGGTTTCTAGAGCCCTAGGTTAGTTTCCTGACTGGGTGTGCCCAGTCCTTCAGGAGCGGTTTTAGAAGGAAATACCAGTCTAGCTGGTGATCAGTTTGGTGATCCATGTGCCCACAAGCACAACTTCACCCAATATAAACTACTGGACCTGATGGGGAATAATTGCCTGCTGTCATGATGTCCATTGCAGCCAAACAAGAGCAGCATCACCTAGCAAGCCTGGTCTTTAGTGCATGCTGTCAGGCTTCAGAGGGTTTATTTGTCCTGCCTGGACCTGGAGAGATCCACCGACCATGGGGCTGTGCCCTGCACACTGCCTTGCTCCTGGTCTCCTGGCTGATGAGTTTAGAATCACATTTCTTGAAAATTGCAGATCCATGACACTAACTCCCTTCATCTTTCCTGTGATCATCAAAACTGTGCTGGTGATTGTTTTCAATCTTGATCTGAAGCAGCCAGAAGCTAATTGCCTCTGGTTGTCATGGGAACCTTGATGCCATTGTGCTGTCATGCCTTTCCTCTGTGACCTCATATGTTATATTGGTGCAGGTTATGTCACAGGAGCCACTCCTCAAAATCCATGTGGCCCAAGGCTGGAAAAATCCTCTGTAGAGAGAACAGAGGATTCTCCAACTGGAGCCTGGAATCCTGGAGCCATTCACACCCAAAATGCCTGATGCTTGCCCCTTCCACCTGGTTTAGAGGAGCTCTCCCATCTTTGGCTGTCATGTCACAGGAGCATTGGTAACCAAGTGAGACTTTTTTCTGAGTGGAATTGAATGCAACCCATTAATTGAGAAATCAGGGATAAGAATTTCAGAACTTATCTCAATGTAATGACTCTTGGCAGTAAATGTTGCAAACATAGCCAGCAGAAGATTGAAATTGGTTGAGGAATGTTTCTTTCTGCCAGCAAATATCTTTGCTAGGAACCCAGACACCAAGAGCCTTCACTACTTGCCTTTGCCTGTTTATATTTCCTGACAACATCTGCTAAGTTGCTGAGGCATTCCCTCATGGAAGAAAACTGTCCCTTCCCAGGAGTAACAACTTCCTCTACTTACCCATTCCCTGAGATGATAGGCAAGATCAACTACCAGCACTGGCTTGTGCATTTTGCACAGCACTATTCTTGGTAGAATTTTTCAAAGTAAAATGACAAAAGGAAAAGTAAAAATACAAAGGTCGAGGAAGTTGTCAGTAAATTCTGAATGTAATGACTAGAGATGCAATGGTGAATGATCCCCATCTCCTTTCATACTAACAACTTGAGTATATTCAAATTTACACATAGACCTGCCTCTCCTCATGCCCTGGCCTCCAGATATCACTGATATAATTTTCTGCTTAAGGATCAGCTACAACCAGTTTCCTCCTTAAGTAAAGATGGGATATTTTTTTTCTCTCAGAACCCACCCAGAGACTGTGGGACTTGATATGCAAAAATGATTATTTTCAAGATTGTTGTGAAAAGGTGAATTAAGAATTCCTTAGACATTATTTGACTTTGTCTAGGGTTGCTTCTCTGCAGAGAACTTCACAGACACAGAAGCTGAGGAGATCAAGTCATGTATCTTAAAGCAGCTGTTTCTCTGCTGATGATATAGCCCATCTCATAGGGTGCTTACCTTGCATGTGGAAGGACAGGCGTTCGAATCTCCAGCACTGCAGGATGGGGGAAAAAAGAAAAAATAAACAAGACCAAAGACTTATGAGCATGCAAACCTTCCATTTTCTCAACCTCTTTTATCCTCCTCTGTTAATCAATGGAATCAACACTGTTGAAGAAAGTACCAGTTTCACGTGCAAGCCATTTCCATTGCCACATCTGAGCAGGGATCTGTGCTCAAAGGGAGCAGTGCTTCACCAATGTTCTGAAGAGTACTGAAACTACACGTTATTCAACTCTCATTAGTTCATATATTACATCTCACTTATCAGCATGTTCTTGCTAATATTTTTTCTACAACTTCTTCTACTAGGCAATATGCACCAGGTTACAGTGGCAAAAAATTCAAAATGACAACTGAACTGGTCCTTGGCAATTTTGAGACTTGTTGTACACACTCCCATACTCTGCCAATGAAGTGGACTCCCACACCTGAGCACTTTCCATGTCAACCACAATGTCAACTGCGAACTAACAGGTGAACACAAAAGACAGTCACCCTTGGCCCTGGAGTTTCCTAGTCAGTTTCCCTTGCATGGACTTGCTTATGTCTTGATGAAAAATGGTAGGATTTGGGGCTGAATCCATGTTAGTTTCTGCTGAGAGCACTCGAGAGAAATGGGGGAATTTATGACCTACTCTCCCACTAATATTGGAGCTAGTGTCAAAAGGAACAGAAAGTTTGTATAGACTCTTGTTAATTTTGATGAATGTCCTCAACAGATGTACTGTAGAAATGGGTAAATCATTTGTTGTTCTCATGTTTACCATGAATCTGTGAATGACTGGATCGGGTTTTGAAGGGCAAGAGATGACACAAGGACCCTTCTTTGCAAGAACACCAAAATTAAAAAAAAAAAATCAGAGACATTAGGCATGTGGCAGGTTGGTGGTGGGTAGAAGCTGGTCAAGAAACAAAAATGATTTAACAATGTGCAAATGCCTGTGGTACACTTTTCCTGCTGAGTAAGTCCAATCCCACATTGGAATATTCTTGAACCACTCCTCTTTTGATATTCAGCTTTTGCCCATGTTGGGTCTTCATATTTGCCTTTTAGCCAAGCTGTTTGTGTTTACATTTGTGATACTGTTGCACAGTCTTTATTTCAAGAGCTGGGTTCAGTGCTGCATATTCCAAATACAACTTGATCAAATTGTAGTTTGTGAGTGTAAGTGCTGACCTGTAAGGAAAGCCTTTCCTCATGGTTCTTGTGCCAGAAAAAATACGAATCAGCATATGTATAATCAGTTGTCCCTTGAGAGCATTAAGAAAGAGCCACAAATTTGCAAGGGCATCGAGGTCCTTGCAAGCAGAATTAGGGTCCATAATGATGGTTGCTTATAGAATGAACTGGCAAGTACTACTTCCTGTATTTGTAGACTATGTTGAACCTAAAGATATGCCATGGAATTTGTGGGTGGACCAAGAAGACTGAGTAGTTCTAGAGTGTCTCTTGACTGAAGTAGGGTTTCAGCACCAACACCCTTCTGCTTTCTGTGCCCACAAAATGTCCTTACTCTCCCTCTTTGAATATTCAGCTTGGAAGCTTTGTACCATTGTACTTTCTTCGTGGTGCATGTTCTAATATGGTGTTATGCTCTATGATGCTGTGCTCCTCATGCCACCAGCAGGCTCCTATATCATTGACTGGCTTGTAGTCTATATCTTCCTGGGGCTGGTAAGAGGAATCATGTCAAATTCCCTCAGGGCCTTGTGCCAGGCAGGCACTAGTCTGGTCATGAAAATAACAGTTGTGTGAACAGAGACAGGCTAGATATTTCTGCATCTCGAGGTGAGTTGAGGTGTCCCTGGAAATTCCTAGCATGTAAATTTCATGCAGCCTAGTTATAAGACAGCACCCAAGGAGGCGCAGCCTTGCAGGTGGAGTAAGCACAGAACATCTCTCCTTGCTTTTTAGCACCATCCTGTCCTCTGTCCAACATGCTAAGTGAATGACTCCCACCTCTCCACATTAGCCATCAGAGGAGACACCCATCTTCACTTAGAAGATCCACTTTCTAGGTTCCAGCTGTCTCCTGTACAAACCTTCTAGGAAAGCAGGGGCAACCCTCCATATTTTGTGTGTAGTGTCCCAATTGAAAGATTACCTATGCCACCATGCTCACTGCATGCTCCATTCCCTTGAGCTCTCACCAGGCATCATTCCATGTGGTTGCTAGGGCTCTAGGCTAGTTTCCTGACTAGAAAATTATGGGTGTGTCCAGTCCTTGAGGAGCGGATTCAGAAGGAAATACCGGTCCAGCCAGTGATAAGTTTGGTGATTCACATACCTCCAAGTACACTTCCACTCAACCTGGCCTAGTGGACCTGGTGGGGGAAAATTGCCTGCTGTCATGATGCCTGGTGTAGCCAAATGAGAGCAGTGTCACCTAGAGATCCTAGAGTTTAGTGTGAACTGTCAGGATTCAGAGAGTTTTCTTGTGCTGCCTGGACCTGGAGAGATTCACTGACATGGGACAGCACCCTGCACACTGCCTGGCTCCTTGTCTCCTGGCTGAAGAGGATAGAATCAAATTTCTTGAAAATCGCAGGACCCTGGCACTCCCTCCTGTTTTCTTTCCTCTGACCATCACAAGTAATCTGCTGCTTGTTTTCAATCTTTTTTTTTCTTTTTTTCTATTACATTAATATAATTTATTATTAACTTCTTTATTTATTTATATTATTGTATACAAATGGGATACATGTTGCTTCTGTTTGTACTTGGCTTAAAGGCATACCATTTGTGTAATCATAAATTTACATAGGGTAATGTTTGATTCATTCTTTTTTTTTTCCTTCCCCCAACTCCTCCCATCCCACTTTTCCCTCCATACAGTCCTTCCTTCCCCCATTCTTGCCCCCCTCCCTAAACCTAACTCTAAACCTAACATTAAATCTTCCCAACCCCCATTATGTGTCCTCATCCACTTATTAGTGATATCATTCTTCCTTTGGTTTTTTGAGATTGGCTTATCTCACTTAGCATGATATTCTCCAGTTTCATCCATTTGCCTGCAAAGGCCATAATTTCATCACTCTTTATGGCTGAGTAATATTCCATTGTATATATATATGACATTTTCTTTATCCATTCATCAATTGAAGGATATCTAGGTTGGTTCCACAATCTGGCTATTGTGAACTGAGCAGCTATGAATATTGATGTGGCTGTATCTCTGTAATATGCTGAATTTAAGTCCTTTGGGTATAGGCCAAGGAGTGACATAGCTGGGTCAAATGGTGGTTCCATTCCAAATTTTCTAAGGAGTCTCCATACTGCTTTCCAGAGTGGCTGCACTAATTTGCAGCCCCACCAGCAATGTATGAGTGTACCTTTCTCCCCTCATCCTCGCCAACACCTGTTGTTGCTTGTATTCTTGATAATCACCATTCTTATTGGGGTGAGATGGAATCTTAGGGTGGTTTTGATTTGCATTTCTCTTATTACTAGAGATGTTGAACATTTTTCCATATGTTTGTTGATTGCTTGTAGATCTTCTTCTGTGAAGTGTCTATTCATTTTCTTAACCCATTTGTCGATTGGATTATTTGCATTCTTAATGTAGAGATTTTTGAGTTCTTTATAGATTCTGGAGATTAGCGCTCTATCTGAAGTATGATTGGCAAAGATTTTCTCCCACTCTGTAGGCTCTTTCTTCGCATTGCTGATAGTTTCCTGTGCTGAGAGAAAGCTTTTTAGTTTGAATCTATCCCAGTTATTAATTCTTGCTTTTATTTCTTGTGCTATTGGAGTCCTGTTGAGGAAGTCTGGTCCTAAGCCAACATGTTGAAGCTCTGGACCTACTTTTTCTTCTATAAGATGCAAGGTCTCTCGTCTGATTCCAAGATCCTTAATCCATTTTGAGTTTAGTTTCATGCATGGTGAGAGATATGAGTTTAGTTTCATTCTGTTGCATATGGATTTCCAATTCTCCCAGCACCATTTGTTGAAGAGGCTATCTTTTCTCCATTGCATATTTTTGCCCCTTTGTCTAGTATGAGAAAATTGTATTTATTTGGGTTTTTTCCATGTCCTCTATTCTGCACCATTGATCCACCTTTCTATTTTGGTATCAATACCATTCCGTTTTTGTTACTATTGCTTTGTAGTAGAGGTGAAGAACTGGTATTGTGATACCCCCTGCTTCACTCTTTCTGCCAAGGATTGCTTTAGATATTCTGGGTTTTTTGTTCTTCCAGATGAATTTTATAATTTCTTGCTCTATTTCTGTAAGGTACATCATTGGTATTTTAATTGGAATTGCATTGAATCTGTATAGCACTTTAGGTAGTATAGCCATTTTGACAATATTAATTCTTCCTATCCAGGAACATGGGAGATCTTTCCATCTTCTAAGGTTTTCTTGAATTTCTTTCTTTAGTGTTCTGTAGTTCTCATTGTAGAGGTGTTTCACCTCTTTTGTGAAATTGATTCCCGAGTATTTTATTTTTTTTGAAGCTATTGTGAATGGGGTAGTTTTCCTAATTTCTCTTTCTGAAGATTCATCACTCATGTATAGAAATGCCTTAGATTTATGTGCATTGATCTTATTCCCGCTACTTTACTGAATTCACTTATGAGATCTAAAAGTTTTCTGGTGGAATTTCCTGGTTCCTCTAGGTATACAATCATATCATCAGCAAATAGGGAAAGTTTCAGTTCTTCTTTGCCTATTTGTATCCCTTTAATTTCTTTGGTCTGTCTAATTGCTCTGGCTAGAGTTTCAAGGATGATATTGAATAGAAGTGGTGAAAGAGAGCATCCCTGTCTTGTTCCAGTTTTTAGAGGGAATGCTTTCACTTTTTCACCATTTAGAATAATATTAGCCATGGGCTTAGCGTAGATGGCCTTTACAATGTTAAGGAATGTTCCCACTATCCCTATTTTTTCTAGTGTTTTGAGCATGAAGGGGTGCTGTATTTTATCAAATGCTTTTTCTGCATCTATTGAAATAATCATGTGATTCTTGACTTTAAGTCTATTGATATGGTGAATGACATTTATTGATTTCCTGATGTTGAACCAACCTTGCATACCTGGGATGAAACCCACTTGATCATGGTGCACTATCTTTTTAATAAGTTTTTGTATGGGATTTGCTAAAATTTTGTTTAGAATTTTTGCGTAGATGTTCATTAAGGATATTGGTCTGAAATTTTCTTTTCTCGATGTGTCTCTGTCTGGTTTAGGTATCAGGGTAATATTGGCTTCATAGAATGAGTTTGGGAGGGTTCCCTCCTCTTCTATTTTATGGAATACTTTGAGAAGTATTGGAATGAGCTCTTCTTTAAAAGTTTTGTAGAACTCGGCTGAGAACCCATCTGGTCCTGGACTTTTCTTTGTTGGTATGCCTTTTATGACTTCTTCTATTTCATTACTTGAAATTGGTCTATTTAAATTGTGCATGTCCTCCTCATTCAGTTTAGGCAATTCATATGTCTCTAGAAACCTGTTGATGTCTTCGAAATTTTCTATTTTGTTGGAGTATAGATTTTCAAAATAGCTTCTAATTATGTTTTGTATTTCAGTAGTGTCTGTTGTGATATTTCCTTTTTCATTCCGAATTTTAGTGATTTGGGTTTTCTCTCATCTTCTCTTTGTGAATGTGGCTAAAGGTATATCAATTTTGTTTATTTTTTCGAAGAACCAACTATTTATTTCGTCAATTTTTTGTATTGTTTCTTTCGTTTCAATTTCGTTGTTTTCAGCTCTGAGTTTAACTATTTCCTGTCTTCTACTACTTTTGGTGTTGGTCTCTTCTTCTTTTTCTAGGGCTTTGAGCTGTAGTGTTAGGTCATTTATTTTTTGATTTTTACTTCTTTTATTAAATGCGCTCCATGAAATTAATCTTCCTCTAAGTACTGCTTTCATAGTGTTCAGAGATTTTGATATGATGTTTCTTTGTTCTGGTTTACCTCTAAGAATTTTTTTTTAATTTCCTTCCTAATATCTTCTGTTATCCATTCATCATATAATAGCGTATTGTTTAATCTCCAGATATTGGAGTAGTTTCTGTTTTTTACTCTTTCATTAATTTCTAACTTCAATCCATTATGATCTGATAGAATACAAGGTAGTGTCTCTATCTTCTTGTATTTGCTGACATTAACTTTGTGGCATAATTTATGGTCTATTTTAGAGAAGAATCCATGTGCTGCTGAGAAGAAAGTGTATATGATCTTGGTTGGATGGTATATTCTATAAATGTCTGTTAAGTCTAAATTATTGATTGTGTTGTTGAGATCTATGGTTTCGTTTTTCAATTTTTGTTTGGAAGATCTGTCCAGTGGTGAGATTAGCATGTTAAAATCACCAAGTACTATTGCGTTATGGTCTATTTGGTTTCTAAAATTGAGAAAGATTTGTTTAACATACATGGATGAGCCACTGTTTGGGACACAGAAGTTTATGATTGTTATATCTTGCTGATTTATGCTTCCCTTAAGCAGTATGAAATGTCCTTTCTTATCACTTCTGACTAACATTGGCTTGAAGTCCACATTATCTGAAATGAGTATGAATACTCCAGCTTTTTTGCTGAGTCCATGTGCATGGTATGTTTTTCCTCATCCTTTCACATTTAGTCTATGGATATCTCTTTCTGTGAGGTGAGTCTCTTGCAGGCAACATATTGTTGGATCTTTCTTTTAATCCAATCTGCCAGTCTATGTCTTTTGATTGATGATTTCAGACCATTAAAATTCAGGGTTATTATTGAGATATGATTTGTATTCCCGGTCATTTGGTTCATATTTAAAATTTTATTTATTTATTTATTTATTTATTTTTTGACACATCTTGTTTTCTCCTTTATTTGACAGTTCCTTTAGGATAATTCCTCCCTTTGCTGAGTTGCTTCTTTGTTTTTTATTTCTTCCTCATGAAATATTTTGCCAAGAAAGTTCTGTAATGCTGGCTTTCATTTTGTAAATTCTTTTAGCTTTTGTTTATCATGGAAAGATTTTGTTTCATCGTCAAATTTGAAGGTAAGTTTTGCTGGGTATAAGATTCTTGGTTGGCATCCATTTTCTTTCAGAGCTTGAAAAAATGTTGTTCCAGGCCCTTCTAGCTTTTAGGGTCTGGATTGAAAAATCTGCTGATATCCGTATTGGTTTCCCCCTGAATGTAATTTGGTTCTGTTCTCTCACAGCCTTTAAAATTCTGTCTTTATTTTGTATGTTAGGTATTTTCATTATAATGTGCCTTGGTATGGGTCTGTTGTAATTTTGTGTATTTGGAGTCCTATTAGCCACTCGAACTTGATTTTCCATTCCATTGTTCAGATTTGGGAAATTTTCTGATATTATTTAATTGAATAGATTGTTCATTCCTTTAGTTTTTTTCTCTAAGCCTTCCTCAATCCCAATAATTCTCAAATTTGGCCTTTTCATGATACCCCATAGTTCTTGCAGATTCTGTTCATGATTTCTTACCATCTTCTCATTTTGTTCAACTTTGTTTTCGAGGTTAAATATTTTCTCTTCAATATCTGAAGTTCTGCCTTCCAGGCGTTCTATCCTATTGGTAAGCTTTCTATGGAGTTCTTAATTTGATTTAGTTTTCCTTCATTTCAAGGGTTTCTGTTTGTTTTTTTTCAATGTCTCTAACTCTTTATTGAAATGATCTTTTGCTTCCTGAATTTGCTCTGTTAACTGTTGATTGGTGCGATCATTCAATGCCTGCATTTGCTCTTTCATCTCATCATTCAATGTCTGCATTTGCTCTTTCATCTTGTTTTCTTCCCTGATCATTTTAATTATGTATATTCTGAACTCCCTTTCTGTCATTTCTTCTGCCATGCTGTCGTTGGATTCTATTGATGTAACATTTAGATTTGTTTGGGGCATTTTCTTCCCTTGTTTTCTCATATTGCTCATTAATCAGTGGGTCATTAAGATATTGCAGTTTTCCTCTATCAACTTATCATGTCCCTGAAGATTGCTAGTATATCCCCTCTTATCCTTCAGTAGCCTGAAGTCTTGGAGGAAGTTGATAAAGCGGAGCTCCACGAAGAAGCTGCCTCTCTAGGGGTGACGACCCTCAGGTGGGGTATATTCCCTGCTAGTGGGCAGAGGTGCCTCCACTTCTTGACCAATGGTCATCCAACGGGGAACTAGGCTGTGGGCTGAGGCAAGGCCTATTTGTGCCTGTGTCTCTGGTTTTACCGTCCCTTTGAGAAAACCTCTCCCGGCAGGGAAGACTCACTCAGTGGGAATGTCTCGATGGTCAATTCCCCTCCTAGAGGTTCCCCTCAATCTACAACTACCGCCTGGGCTAGGCTGTCTTCCTCTGCAACGTTCCCAGGGGCCCGGACCTACCTCCTGAGCCTGGGAGCCTCACTCTCTGCAGGTGAGTCTCCTTAGGCTACCTCTCCCAGAGAATCCGCCCACAGTCCTGGAAACTTCGCTCTGCCCCTAGGCGTGTCTCTGTGCAGCTCTTCCAGCAAGAAGCCACTTAGCTCCTGGGACCCTGCTCTGCACCTAATCACCTGGCTATGCAGCCCCTCCTCTGAGCTGCCACCTGGAGCCCCGTACAATAGCTCCGGTACCCAGAGACCCGCCACACACCTCCTCTTCCGGACAGCGACCGGGTTTCCAATGCAGTCACTAGGAGTCCAAGCAACTCACTTCACGTCTCCTCCTCCCGCCAACCTCCAGTAGCCCTAGGCAGTCACTCTAAGCCCAAGTGACCCGCCCTCTTCCTCCTCCTCCTCCTCCTCGGGGTAGCCCCCCAGGGGTTCAGGAGTGGTGGCTCCGAGACCAAGCGACCCACTGCGCTCCTCCTCCAGGCAGGCCACCGGTGTTCAGGAGCAGTTACTTTGAGTGCAAACAACTCACCACTCGTCTCCTCCTCTGGCAACCGCCTGTGGCTCTGATGCAGCCACTCCTAGACCAAGTGACCCGCCGTGCTTCTCCTCTTCCTCCGGGCAACCCCCCGGTGTTCAGAAGCGGTCGTTCTGTGTCCAAACAGCTCGCCACGCAGCTCCTCCTCAGGCAGCCGCCCAGAGCCCCAGTGGTTTCTCCAAGACCAAGCGCTGTGCTGAGTCGCCTCCTCTACGATGATCCCAGTTGTCCGTGTTTACCGCTCCAGTGGGGAGAGGGGCGTCTCACCAAACAACTCTACTTCACAAAGTTCCCTGCTTTCTGGGGCTACCACCCCATCCGGGATGCATCCCCAATGGGAGAAACTCACCCGGCGGCCTTGAGCTGGTCCCAAGTTTCTCACTATCTCCTCTTTTGAATCCTGCATCCTGGAGCAACATGAAATGCAGCCACCCTCTAGGCCGCCATCTTGAAACTTCTGTTGTCAATCTTGATCTGAAGCAGTCAGGAGCGGAAGCATCTCTGGTTGCCATGGGAACCATGATGCCATCTTGCTGTCATGCCTTTCCTCTGTGACATCAGGCTGCATCTGAGGTGCAGGCACCATGTCACAGGAGTCACTCCTCAAACTCCTTGTGGCCCAAGACTCAAAAAAACTCTCTGTAGAGAGAAACCAATTGCATTCTCCAACTGGAGCCTGGAATCCCTGAGTCATTCAGACCCTTCCGAATGCCTGCCCTATCCACCTGGATTAGAGGAGCTCTCCCATCTTTGACTCTCATATTACAGGAGCACTGGTAACCAAGTGAAGGGTTGTTCTGAGTGTATTTGAATGCTACTGAATATTTGAGAAATTAGGAATATGAATTTCAGCCCTTATCTTACTGTCATGAATCTTGAGAGTAAAAGTTACAAACATACTCAGAAGAAGATTGAAATTGTTTGAGGAATGTTTCTTTTCTGCCAGCAAATATCTCTCCTGGGAACCCAGACACTGAGAGCTATCACCACTTGCCTTTGCCTTTTTTTGTATTTCTTGACATTGTCTGCCTAAGTTGCTGAGGCATTCCCTCATTGAATAAAACTGGCCTTTCCCAGTAGTAACACCTTCCTCTACCTCACCCATACCTGAGACGATAGGCATAATGCCTTCTCTGAGTGAGTCCCAATCTGGCTATCAGTACACCATCTCTGGCCTTAGCTGTGTATACAACCAACACTATTGTGGACACTTGGAGATATGTGGATACTTCATCTTTCCAAAATCCATAATAGTAATTTGGTGCTGCTATGCAGACAGGTTCTTCACCATTTTCTGAAAATCAAAAGCAATCGAAATACATGTCAAGTTCCAAAGCACTAAGGACCTTGAACTACCACTCATCACCCACCATTTCCACAACTTTTCACGAGAGACTGAGTTCTTATGGGTGATGTAGCAAGTTCAGGATTTCTGACATGTTTCTGAACAGCACATGGAAAGCACATACATAAGTTGTTCAGATTCTTCTCTGATATGTCATTGGCTGCTGTCTTTTGACAAGAAAGAAAACCTCTTAGGACAATTGAATCAGGTGCAATCCATACGTTCAAAGTTCATACTTTGTAAAGTATATCCATGGACAATTTCTCATCATTATAGAGGACTTCTTTAGACCTTTTATGGAAGCATTCCAGACATACCTGAGGACAGTGAAACTTTGGCCCAAGGGATACTCTCAAAAAGTTTCCAAAATCTTTGAGCCCAATATGTGAGAGCCCCTCTCACAAAATACCTCCAATGTTTCTAGATTCTGTAGTCAAGCTACCACATCTATGTTTTCTCTTTTTTCTCTGGGTTCTGCCATGAACCTCATCTCAACCCCTATTGCCCAGGGTCTTGTGAGTCCTCTGGTTGAGCAACCCTCACCCACAAGTACTGTGAATCTGCTGGGTCTTCTTGATGATAGAAAATCTCCTAATATTGATCAGCCTTCTTTGTTAAAGCTGTAAATTTTGCCTAGTGTCTGCTTAATCAGTCCCCTTTTGTTTTGTTTGTGAACTCCCCTTGCCTAATACTGGTCAGTTTTTTCTGTTTATTTTGTTCTGAGTTCCATAACCATTCTTTCTTCATTCCTCTCTGTGTCTTTTTAATGAATGCCACTCACATTATTGTGCTCAGTTTTTCTCTATCCTATTCCAGGTTCCTCAAGGTAATTTTTACTCAGTTTCCTCTTGGTAGTTTGGGTGAGAGACATTTATTGACAGTTTTCCATCTTTTCTCAGTCCTGTTGTTAATCTTTTCTCAGATTACATTGCTAAAAGTCATCTTAGTCCTTTCTTGAGTGTCACTCAGACACAATTTCTTCAGTTCCTGATAGCGGTCTCATGTCCAGGAAGTCCTATTTCTAGGCAATCCAGGTAACAGGGAAAGAACTCCTGGTTTCTACCACAGTGTCATGCTTAAAACTTTCATTGGAATAAACTTTCACTTAAAATTTCTGCTTTTCCAACTACATTGATTTAACAGAGGAGAAAATGTTGAGGACTTGGAGAGTTGGAATTATCTGAACAGACTGCATATGGTAAGTAACTTGATCCTCTTTCAGTCTGACTCTGAAATGCTTGACTGGAAAACCAATGCAAGTCAACACCAAAGAAATTATAATGAATTTTTAATTTCACATTTAAAATAATATTCTCAAAATCCTTAGTTGATTAGAAAGGCCCACAGACTTCAAGGATTGGTGCCGTGGGAAAAAAGATTTAACCCTGTCTATGTAAGAATGTAAAGCATAGTAGATGAATACTGAGCAGACAATTTTCCAAATGGTCTGTGGTGTTCTAGAGAAAAGGAGAGGAAGGCACACGTGGGAAAATTTATGTGTTCAGGACATTATTATATAAGGAGAATTTTGGGTTCATGTAAACCTGAACCCCAAACTTAGAAGCACAGTTAATTCCTATTTTCTCCACACTGCCTCCTCCTCCTGGAATTTCCCTTTCAAAATTTCTAACCAGAAGATATCTAGCAAAACAAATGGCCCAGTGGAGGTGATGGATCTTTCCTATTATTTCAGTTATGTGGGTGGCTGAGGAAGTAGATACTCTAGTGCAAAGTCAATTTTCCTAAATTAGGAAAGGCCTACTCAACTTAGCAAAATGATGTCTGTAAATATAAACATACAAACAGAAGTGGTGATGGCTCATGGCATCAGTGATCCCAGGAACAATATATATTGGCAGAATTAAAAAAAAATAGTGAAATTTAATTTTATACTCCCTGTGGTTGTATTTGCAAGAAATCTTTTCAAGAATCACTGCACTGAGCTTCGGTCTACAAAATTACATCCACTGAACTGCCCATCATTCAAAATCCTTCTACCATAGTTTTCATTATTCTCAAAGAAATGCCTAAGGTTTTTAACAGTGAACCTGTGAAATTAGAGTAATAAAAGTCCAAAGGTCTGGCATCCAGTAACTTGGGATTGAAGGGTAAAGAGATATCAGGCTCAGGTAGGAGAGTTCACTTTGTTTCTCACCCCAAGATGTTTCTGGGCCTGGGGCATCATGGGTTTATGTGAATGCCTCCTGTGGCATGCTTGCTGCTCTGCAGACATCTCTTGATGTCACAGAAAGGAAGAATTCAGCATGATGATGTCACTGTTCCCATGGTCACCAGAAAAGCTTCCCCTCCTAACTGATTGAGACAATTATTCAAGTAAAGTGCCAACTCAGCAGTGATGTTAACAGGGAAGAGGAAGTGGAAGAGTCCCAGAGTCTACTTCTTTCAACAAATGTGATCCTAACTTCTTCACCCAGTTGCTGAAAAGCATGGGTATGTTAGCTCAACCCTGCAGGCCTATGGGTGATCCAGATATGTCCAGGGCTATTAATCCAGCTGAAGACTGACAGCCTGCACCAACCTGCAGTCCCACTAGATGGCGCTGAACACGTTTGGCCACACCAGGCATTTTTGCCACGTGGCCACCTTCTCCTGCTGCAGGCAGTTGAGTACCAAGACAAGTTGACCTGGGAGGGTTGGATGGTTTCAGGAGTCTGCGAGGATCACTCAGCCTAGCACTGACCCCAGTGGCTTTGCCATCCATGTCTGTTCCTCTCAGTCTGGGCTCCCTTGGAATTTTGCCAGGTGACATAACTGATGTAGGGCCATACCATGGAAATGGAATGAATGATGATTGTTTACAGCACAGGGCAGTGGAGCATCCAGCGCAATGCGATGGATTCGGTGATGACCGAATTGGGAAACATCCACAAAATCTGGTGGGGTACCCTACATTTTCCTCAAACATCCAAACACAGGAGAGCTAACATTTGAAATTTGACCTGTAAGTGGAGGTTGGTGGTTCACACAATGTCTTGTGAGGAGAAGAGGGAGTACATTACTGAGCACATGTGATGGAGGCCAGAAAAGAGCTAGTAAATGAGGAGAGATGTCCTGTGCACTTGCTACCTGCCAGTTTCCAATTGCTTTGCTGCTGGCCCACAACTAGTCTGCACTCTGATTTCTCTTGATGGGAATTTCTAGGGGGCCCTTGAACTCACATTTTTAGGGCAGAAATATTTGGCCAAATTGTCTTGATAGAAGTGTTCAAACTCTTGCACTCACTACTACCAGTCTGACACAGGTCCTTCTCTGATGTTGCCAAGGGTCCTTTAAGCAGCTCCTGGAGAATGTAGACTATAGTCCAGTACCCCAGAACCTGGCAAAAATATGCTCCCATAATGTGATGTGATGGATTTTAAAAGGGAATGATAGTGACTTGATGAGCACAATTTTTCCAAGCATATAATCTTCTAACAAACATCATGATGAAAGAGAGGATTGTTACAAATGTTAAAAGGTGAATATACAAAAAGAGATGAGGTAAGAGCAGTGTGTGATGAACTAAACACAGGAAGGTTGGAGATGAAAACCAACTAGAGTGAACAGATTCTTAAAAACTGTCATTGTTATTTATCTCCCCCAAAATACAAGGACATTTCCTCAGTTTCAAAACAGTATAGGAATACATCAGAAATTTGAAGATCATTCAGTAAGCAAAGGTAATTACTGACAAAAACTAAACTTGCTAAGTATATGAATGATCTTGCAGATTCTTGGACCTATCCTGTGGCTTGCACAGGACAGCTGTTTACACTTATGTTGATTTGGCTTTTCTGCCATAAGATCTCCAAGGAAAGGCTTTCTTTACTCTACAGAACTTACACACAACCACCTAAACTTAAGCAAGGATATATTTGAAAGTTCAGTACTGAAAGGTGGTTCTTGAAATAAAAAGCACACCTCAATATCAGGGATGTAAAGAAAAACATCTCTTCTCAAATACAAAAATAAAAATCCAAAATGGGCAAATCCTGAATTTCAAAAGTAGAAAAATTTAAAGATGTGAAAGCTGTTAACTTCCAGGAAAAATGGAATGTAAAGCATTTCCAAAATATAAAATTCATTTTTATTAGAATTTTATTATATCCACCACAAGCATGCCACATAATCAACCTCTCTGATTTTATTCTTTATGTGAATTATTTACAAAAGGTGTATTATTTAAAAATCTTCCTTACCCTGCAAAGCACAATCAATATTCCAGAACCATGGTGAAGATGAGAACACCACAACCTTCACCCAAATCTACATGGCATGGTTCCTAAAAATCCATGAGGTTAATAAAAGTCTGTAAAATAGTTTCATTTTAATTGATTCTGGATCTTCAGTGACACAAGGAACCCAGTTTTTAAACCCACTATGCCACCTGTTTGATGTCAGCAGAAACTAAGTAATGTATTCAGCACCAATTTACTCAATTTCTTAAAGAAATAATTTCTTCCCAATGCACAGAAAAACAGACTTATAAAATGCAGTGACAAAAAATAGCTCTTTTTGTCATCACCTCTGAATATCAGAGCTGATATTTACATTGACCTGGATCTGGTACAGGTAACAAGTGCAATTCATTTTGAGAGAACCTGGGAGTGTTCCTCAGAATTCTACTGCCTCCCAAACACTATTGCAGTTGACATTTGGAATCATACCATTTAATAGAAGTGAGCACCTTCAATGTTTATGAACTTGCTAATTAAATCCCCATTTCAGCATTTTCCTGAGTATCAAATAACCTATTAGCTTGCGATAGTTGTCTCATCATAATGCCTACTCTAAGGCAAACCCAGTCATGGAGAGAGCACTGCTTATTTATAACAGTGTCATGCTAAAAACTCATCAGAATTAACTTCCACATAAAAGTAATACTTTTCCAACTGTATTCTATTCACCTGATTCAACAGGGGAGAAAATGTTGAGGAATTGAAGTGTTTAAATTATCTGAAGATACTAACTATTGTAGGTGACCAGACACTCTTCTGCTCTGACTCTGTTTGACTGGAAAACAAACCCAAGGCAAAGCCAAGCACATTCAAAAGAATTTTTAACTTCATATTAAAAATAATCCTCTCAGAATACTTAGTTGCATGGAAAGTTCCACTGTCATCATTCATTGGAATCAGAGTAATATTCATTCCTCTCTACTTAAGTAGAAAAAATGGCTTCAGCAGAATCTTTTACCCTGCATGGAACAGGATTGCCCACAAGCCTCTAGGGTTGTGGCCCCAACACATGCCGACCCTCTGCTCATGGATAGAGATGTAAGGATCATACTTGTTGAAAGCACTAGACTGTCTGTCTTGTCTTCCTCCTCTTCCCTCTTATAATAACTGCTGAGCCAGGACATGACTTGAAACATTGACCCCAGTGTCCAGGAGGGGAAGCTTCTCTGGTTGATATGGGAATTATGATGGCATTTTTATGACTCTTCCTTTCTTATATGTCAGAAATTATCTGTAGAGAAGCCAGGATGTCTCAGCAGGCAGTCATTTGGACCCATTTTTACCCAGTTTAGAAACGCCCCCAAGGGTGGGAAACAAAATTCACTCTCATACCTGAGCCTGAAATCTCCTTGTTCTTCAATCCCTTCAATCCCTAGTAGCTGTCTCTTCTTTTATTTCCATTTTACAGGATCATTGTTAAGAAACAAAAGCATATTTTGAGAAAAATAGAAACCAGAGTAGCAAGGTTTGAATGATGGACAGTTCAATGGAAGTAACATTCTAGACCTAAGATCTGTGCAATGATTCTTGAGAATATTTGCTGCAAAACAAACAACAGGGAGAATAAAAATTATTTGTCACACTTGTTTTATGCTGCCATCATATATTGTACCTGGGGTTACTGATGTAGTCAGCCATCACTGCTTCCTTTACATTTTCACATTTACAAACATCATCTGACTAAGTTGACTAGACTTTCCTTATTTAGAAAACCTGATTTTACCCTGGAGTACCTACTTCCTCAGTTTTCCCCTTACCTAAAATAATTGGGACATTTCATTGCCTACACTGGTTGTTTTCCTCAGATATCAACTGGTTAGAAATTTTGAAAGAAAAATTCCAGGAGGAGAAGGCAGTGAGGAACAAGTAGGAATTGATTGTGGTTCAAAAGTCTTGGGGCTGAGGATTGCATAAACCCAAAAATCTCCTTGAATAATAACATCCTTAGCACATAAGTTTTCAAACATATGTTGTCCTCTGATTTGCCACAGGCCACTGCAAACCACTGGAAAAATATAGAATTAGAATATACTTGGTTTTACCTTGGCTTGGTTTACCAGTCAAGAATTTCAGGTCAGACCAGAAGATAATCCAGTAACCTACCATAGTCAGTATCTATAGATAATGCCAATCCACCAATTATTCAACATTTTTTCCTCTTTCAAATTAAGTGAATAAAACATGTTTTGAAAATTACCACTTTAAGTGGAAGTTTATTCCAATGAGTTTTCAGCATGGCAATGTTGTAGGAATCAGTAGTACTCCCCCTGTGATGAGCTTTGCCTTAGAGTAGGCATTTGTCAACATGAGACAACTATCAGGAGAAGATAGGTTTTATGATATTCACAAAAATGCTGGAGTGGGGATTTAATTAGCAGTTCATGAAAAAATGGTGTTCACCTGTATTTAATGGCATGGTTCAAAATTTTAACTGCAGTAGTGTTTAGAAAGATGAAGATTTCTGGGGAATACTCCCAGGTTCTCTCAAAATGAATTACACTTTTATCCCTGGGCCTGCTCCATGTCAAGGCAAATGTCAGTTGGAAAACCTAGAGGTGATGACAAAGAGAGCTGCTTTTGGTACTGAATTTACTCAGTCTGATGGACTGTGCATTGGGAAGATAATATTCCTTTAAGAAATTGAGTGAATTGGTTCTGAATACATATCTTAGTTTCTGCTGATGTCACTCAGGATGCACAGTGGGTTTTTAAAAACTGGTCTTTATTATTGAGATAAAACCTCAATTCGAATGAAACATTTTTACACAATTTTGTTGATTTCATGGATGTTTGGAAGGCATATCATGTAGAATTGAATGAAGCATGTTGTCTTCTCACATTTCCATTGTTCTGGGAATTTCTTGATTGTACCTTGCAAGGTAAGGAATGATATGAGAACACATTTTTGAAATAACTCACATTTAAAGAATGAAATCAGAGACAATGGGTATGTGATATGTTTGTAGTGGATATAAGAACATAATAATAGAAAAAGGATTTTGTGTTTTGGAAATGCAATAGATTCTGTTGTTCATGGTAGGTAAATTCCATCACATATTTAGTTATTTTTAAATATTGTATGCTTTTGAAAATCAGGTTTTGACCATTTGGGGGTTACATTTTTGTATTTTACATCTCTGACATTGTGTGGTTGTTGTGTGATATTTAAGGAGGTTTGTGTGCACGTGGTGTGTGCTGTGTGTTTTGTCTCTCGATTCCAGGTATCTGAGTATTGCACAGTCAGGCCCTCATGATCACCCAGTGCTGGTGCCACCCTGTCCTCTGTTTGTCATGGGAAGTTTCATGATGACATGATCCCTATATGCACAGGACAGCTAGGGGAAGACAAGGAATCCCTCAGCCTGACATATAAAAAAGGCCCCAGCCTCCTCCACAGAATTCCAGGGTCCAGATGGCAGTGGGATGGTGGGACTAGTTCCCAGCAGGAACCTGCCTACCTGTGCCCAGGGGAGGACAGGCTGGAAACTTGCTGCCTTCACTGTGGCAGCACCAGGAAAGCTGCCCATGACTGTGCTTGTGCTATGCTCAGGGACCCCAGAAGCCAGCTCATGTGGCACTGGGAAGGCCACAAGGATGAGGATCATATCACGCACTCAGTGGTCATATTTGTAGTGTGTGGATTCTGAGGCTGCAGCCTCTAATGCCAAGGCACAGGTGAGAAGGCTGCACTAGGAATCCAGGTTGCTTGCTGCTGGAGAGTGGCTCTGATGGAGGCCCTGCACACACCAGAAGATGCTCTCCACATCCTCCATCTCTTCATCCACTCCTATATCCTCTGAGCTAAAAGAGAGGGCAGTCCTTGTCAAAGTGTCAGGAAGGCATCACTGTGTTCTGTGCATTCTGGAGACTTCCTCCACAATGTGTGGGGTAACCCCTGCTCAAGAGAATGTTACTGACCTGGACAGGACTACAGGGTTTCTTCTCTGGTCTAGTGAGACAGGGTTCTCTCTAATAAAAGAAATGTATTCTTTGTCGATGTTTATTCTTGGTGTTCATGGGTAACCCAAGAACACCTGCATGTTATGATTATCATGGGGTATGAAGAAGAGATGGGGTCATGACTCCTCCACAGACACTCCAGCAGCCACCCACCTGCTCTGCAGCCTTCCATTTTCCCTTTCCTGCTACCCACAAGGCCTACAGTATTTTAGTGACCTTGACAGAGAGGGTGCCCTGACTGAGGGTGAGGCCCTGCCACTGCCCAGAGGAGAGACTGAGCCCCCATCCAGGTGGCAGGGTGGGCAATGACCCAGAGATCAGGGTGTCTTCCCAGGGGCAGCTGGGAATGGCAAGAGCAGAAGGAAAGTCATAGACCTGGTCACAACCCAGAGGCATCTGTCCCACCCTTAGATTCATTCCCCCCTGAAGTGGTGGCCTTATGCTTGGCCCTATGATGAAGCCAGGGTACCAGATAGATGGCCATGTACCATCCTTGTAAACAGGGTACCGGTCAGGCTGGGTGTCAGGAAAACTTATCTCAGTATGGGTGTGTGAGTGAAGCCCAAGAGGTGCTCCTGCAGGCCAGAGTGCCCACAGGCTACCTGTTCAAGTCTAGTCCCTGAAGGGTGCTAGTGGAAAGAGGATTGACATAGGAGATGGGACCTGGTGGGGTTCAGGGCACTGAGGTGTGTCCTTGAAGAGGGCTGTGGGACTTCAGTCTCATCCTGTTTTTCTCTTGCATCATAGACAAGAGGTGGGGAATTTGCCCTGCCACACACTCATCCATGATGGGCTGCCTCACCCCAGACCCCAAGCAGGCCTGGATCGAGGCCTCTAAAACTCAGAGCCAAAGCAAACCCATTCTCCTGCAGGCCTCTGGCATTTTGTTACAACCTGGGTAGTGGGCTTTCACCTCCACAGAAACCTCCTTGTGTCCAGTACTTGCTGTCTCGGATACACAATCAGGAGGCAGGAAAGGACCTTGGGAACTCTTGAAGATGGGTCATGGTCCAGAGCCAGCAGGCCACACCCCTGCCTTGCCACATGTTGAGCTAAGATGGCGCCTGCCAGATGCTGGCGGGGAATGCCTCTCCTGCACATGTAACTGTCAGACAATACCAGGTGTATCAGACTAGATTGCGTGGTGCTTCATGACTGGCCAAGTACACTTCCTTGTTTGAGCTCTGGCACGCGGACTAGTCTTGCCTTTGCACGCTTTCCCCTGATTGACTTTTGTACTTTATATTAATTGGGTTTATTCCCCTAATAAACAAGACTTGATCAGCCTTTTTTCTTGTCTCCATTTCTCGTGTCTCTTGTCTCTCCCAATCCCCACTCCCCCTTCCAGGTTCCCGTTGCAGTACTGCAGGTTGGGACAGATCATGACCAATCTGTCTAAATAGGAGAGAGGATGAGCCTCTGAGACACACTCATCATGAGCAGATGATTCAGCATCACAGAGCAGTGTGTGGACCGGCTCTAAACAGCACTAAGCACACCCTAGTTCAAAGCAGTGCCCCCTCCTGATTCTACTCATGGAAGTTTCCAGAATGGAGAAGACATGGGCTGGTGCTAGATCACGGCAAGGGGTTACCAAGCAGGGGCATCACTGGGACATCAGGAGAGTGTGGCAGGGTGTATCCTGATGAACATCCAGGGTGCCCTTTAATGGAGGGTTTTCCACTGTTTCCCATTCCCGTCACAGTTTCTTCTCAGTGGTGAGAAGTAGAAACCATGGTAGCAACAGAGCATTGGGGAAATGTCCAGAGATGAGGGAAGCAGGGCTGGGGCTTTTGAGGGGCTGAGAGCTTGGACAGAGAAATTGGAGTTAGGGTTCTTTCTTGTGAGAGGCAGGAGTCCCCTCTGGAGGAGCGCCTATAGCAGAGTTGGGCAGATGCATGGTGAGAGGTTTCCTGCAATGAAGCCAGGAGTGTGAAGGCGAGACAGAGGTCAAGTGACTGGAACTTTGTTCAGGAAAGTGGTATGGATATCTGGAAAGGAGGGAGTTTAGGTGTGTTAGGACCAGTCTAATTTGGCAGAGGACTGCTTTTAAAATTTGGTCCACTGGTAAGTGAGTGGGATCAGTGAGCAGCAGACTTGCAACAGGAGAAAGTCACAGATGTTTTGTAGAGTTGATAGGGCCACATGAAGGAGCAGAGGATTATAGGACCACTTGGGATTACCTAGTGGACAAGGGGCAGATGGAAAGGCCAAATGGGTAGGGGAGAGGACTGGGACTCAAAAGGCAGGAGGACCTGTTCAGCAGGGAGCCTGAAAAGAGAGGGAGGGAGTGGTGGCGAGGAGGAAGGAACCAGACAAGAGTGGGAGGAGAGGGAGGACCTTCACAGCCATCTCTGTGCATCCTGGAACAGAGAAGATGCCCCAAGGCTTGAACTGACACATTCCCTGAATGATGCCTGCTTCTCAAGACTGACTTCTCCTGGCCTCCTAGAGGCTGTGTTACTTCTAGTTCCTAGGTGAGACAGCACAAATTTCAAGAACATGAGAGCAGTTGGCTGTCCAGCATGGGACCCTGGTGGGCCCACAGTATGTGCTGCTCACCTCTGGGATATCCTTCTCCAGGAGATGGGATTGGAGTGTTGAGTGTGCACAGTGGCTCTGGCAGTCCAGAGGACTCTGCTGTCCTGGAAGGGACTGTGCTATTGTGCATTGGGAGCTTCAGGGCCTGTGGTATCTGGGTTGATTTTCAAGCCTCATGCCTCATCTCCAGAGAGAGGGTGCATCCCCAGCCACCTGGACAGCCCCACTGCTTGATGTCCCTTCAGCAGACTTGGGTGTGTTGTTTCTTATGGCACTACCTGAATCCAGAGTCCTCTGGGCCTGTGCTCAGCAGTGGTAAGGGAAGAATGGCAAGGAACCAGAAGAAAAAGGAGGGTTCCTGGGGCATCTGACCTGAAATCCTGCCATGGAATTTGAGAGGTAATGCCTCCCAAGCACATGGAATGACTCAGGGTCAGAGGTGCATTTGAAAATGCTCCATGAACCATTGGATTCTGCTGGTCATGCAGGATTTTAGGCTGTGGTGTGGCATGGTGCAGACACCCCTCCAGGAAGATGGCTTTGCTGGGCCTGGAACATGAGGTGGCCTGTCCAGTGTCTGTGCTCATCACAGTGCTGTCAAACAATGTGCCACACAGAGTCACAGCAGAGAAACCAGCCTGCACTGACTGGGCGACTTTGGTCCAGGAATACACTTGCACCCCTACACAGACAGTCAGTCTGCAGCAGACCATCTCCATCAGAATTTTGGAGATGGTAATGCTGTGATTCTAGAACTGCACACTGTCCAAGGCACTCCTTGAGACAGTGACACCCTATGAGGATTTGGGTGCATCAGACATACTTCCCAAACCCTAGGAAGTAGTTGCTGTGCTCTGATGAGACCCCACGTACACATAAGTACATTGAGTCACAGGGAAGTTCAAACACCAACTCATGTTCACACAGTGAATAAGTGGCAGATCTGGGTAGAACCAGGAAACCTGGATCTGGATTTATATCTCTGTATCATGATCAAGAAACCAGGATCTCAAGCATGCAGAACAATGGGTGGGCCCTATGCCCTGGGTGGGGTATGGTACGCTCTGCACAAGTGTGACTGAGGGCATGGGTCTGCAGTAAAGAAAGTTGCAGGGGCACAGAGACAAAAGCAAGAGGGGCCCTGCCAAACCAGAGCTGCTCTGAGCAAATTTAGCAGCAAAGTGTGGAGGTGTGCTAATGGGTGAGAGAAATTTTGGGGTTAAGTTGATGTACAGAAAAAGAGGACTGAGCATCTCTCCTTGGTGTGGACTTCCTGTCCTCGACAGCCAGAAGACACAGGTGTGGGAAGGACAATCTTTGGGCAAAGACAGCAGTTAGCTGGTCTGTCTCTGACCCCTGGTTTCTTGCTTCCATCTGCTAAGAATCTGTGATGACATAAGGGACCCTGGGACTCTTGGATGACCTCCCCTCATCAAAACCCTAACTTTCACCCATTTGCAATGTCCCCTTGTGGTTACAGGTGATGTATTCCAGGTCCCCAAGATAAAAACCAGGATGTCTCTGGGCCTATTTTATGTTTTACAACTGGTAGCTGCTGCTATACTGTGCAGGTGACCCGGTGTGAAGCTAAGTAGCTAAGTCACAACAGACAACAAGCAGAACTTGTGGACTGATCACCCTTATGAGTCCAACTCTTGTATGGACGCCATTACAGGAGTGTGCTGCTCCTCCTGACAGACCCCCAGTTTTTCCTACAGTCCATAAACATGAAAAGGTGTTTGCAGTTCCCTTTCTGGGAATGCAGTGTGTCAGTCCTACTCTTGGGATACTGGAAGGACTCAGGGAGACAGGGTAGTGCTGAAAGCTTGTCTGGCCATCTGATCAACACTAAGCCTGCTTGCTGGCCAAGGTCAAGTTTCCATTATATGGGACTCTCGGAGGCTGATTCCAAGAGACTTTATGAGTCCATCAGCACATGTCAGACTGAGTTGGGGTCTAAGGCCACCAGTGTTCCTATTGTAGCTTGTTTCCAGGATGGTGCTGATTATCTCCACACAAAGAACATGTGAGCCCACAACACCAAGAAAGTCTGTATTTTCAGAGACTCAAGGATTAAGTGCCCTGATTTGACAGCAGGTCTCAACCTGGGAGTGACCTGGCTTGTCATGTTTCCCAGGTCCTTGGTTTGCTTTCCCATGAAATGGGGCCATTACTCCAAAGGGCAATCCTGGTAGTTGGGAAGAAAGACCAAATTTCCACACTCTGCACCTGGAATATTGATTTGATTGACAGGACCATTACCTGGTGAGGTCACACAGGTTTGGTAGAAACTGAATCCCTTCCAGGGACTTTTGTACCAGCACCCAAGCCAAGGATGCTCCTCACTCCTTTTTTCCCATTAGTTGTGGAGGCCATGTATTCCTGGACTAATCATCAGTCTCTCACTGGCCAGGGGAAATAGCCCTGCCAGTTATTTTGCAGGGGCTGAGCACCTGGGTTACACCAGACCACACAACTCTGTCAGTTGCATGGCCTAGAGCAGGGTCTGGATCTATGGGGTACATGGTAAGGTGTGTACACCCAGCACTGAGGACTCCTGGCTAGTCATTGTGAAGTCCAGATGGAACCCTGAATGAAAGGAAGTAAAACACTGTAGTAGTCTAGACAGGGATTACTTCACAGCCCTCTGGCACCAAGCAGAATGCACCTCAGGTCCCAGTCAGCCTGGAAAGTCTGGGCAGGACCCAGGAGTGTAGAATTGCTCAAGAGTAAAAATGTGCTGTGGAATTCATTCTCAGTACCCCCAAATGGGATGGGGGTTCCTGAAGAGGCAGGGTAGGCTCGCTGACAGCCTCTACACTAAGGAGCAGGTTACCCGCCTTTTTCCTCTGGTCTGCTGAGGTGGACAGGATATGACCAGTAGTTATCAACAGTGTGGCATCCCCTAAGGTCCTGAACCCTTGATCCTGAGTCTATGGTTCAGGTCCCCTCACAGCCTGTGAAATTCAGGTAAACTCCAGAAGTGTTCATCATATGTCCACAACTTTTGATCATAAATACTGTAGTCAGGAGTGAGCTGGGACCTTGGCCCCACATACCAGTCCTGGGGGCCCTGTGAAAATCAGCTGGCCTCAGGCAGGGCAGACATCTACTATGCATACCCACCCACCTTCCTGTCTGGACCACATTTGAGAAGGCTGCTTTGGTTGCTGCATCTGTTCCAGCTTGCAGGGCCAGCTGAGCCCATGTGGCCAGGGCCTCTGAGGACTATGGCTGCCATGATGAGGTTCTGCATTGACCTAGGCAAACATATCTCCAGAATGGCAAGCATCTGCTGGCCAAGGGAGGAGCAGGGTACAGAGGTGGTCTTGCTCAGCGTCTGTTTTCTGACCTGCAGAGTTTGGGTTGCTGTGACAGTGACTGGTGGACACTTAGAACCATCAGCATTCTGTTAGTCAGGTGGACAGGTATGTGGGTGGCCAGGACCAGTTGGAGGACTTGGTAGGTAGGTACTTCCAAACAGCAGGATACATGCCTGTGGATAGATGACTGTAGAGTGGGAAACTTTTGTCCCTGAACCCAGGCACACCTCCCCAGCTTAGGACTGAGGTGTCAAAAATGTGTGGCATCAGGTAATCAATTGCTCCTGCATTGTCTTGTCAGGTTTTTGTCTGATATTTCCTGAGTACTTGAGAAAGTGGGAACCTGCCTTCCTGGAGGGTGAGGACATATGATGGGGTGGAAGTTGCATCTGTCACCAGGCCCTCAAGCAGCAGTTTGGGCCCAGGACGATGCCCATTTCCACTCTGGGCACTGAGATAGGTCATAGCTGCTCACCAAACACTGTGACTGCTATGATCCTGTACCCACCCTGCAACATGGAAACAGCAGGGCTGCCTCCTTCCAGAGAGCCTCAGAGGACAGATTTAGATATTCTCTCAACTCCACACACTGCCTGGGAAATGTTGAACTCAGATTTCTCCAAAGGGCATGAGCTACTCAGAAAGGAAGGTGGAGAAAAAAGGTTAGCAGTTAGAAGCCCTGGAGGTGTACACAGGTGGGCCCTGATCTGGTTACAACTGGGTCATACCTGGAGTAACACTTAACCCTGTTTGGGTTCTGCCCTTGTCAAACACTGGGCCTTGACCTGATCACAACTGGGCCATGACCTGATCACACACTGGGCCTGTATCTTTGTTAAATTCTGGGGCATGATCCTTGTCACCATTTGTCCTGATACTGGTCACACTCAGTATACTGGCCATGGTCACACACTGGTCTCTGACCCTTGTAACACTCTATACACTGATAATGGTCAAACTCTGTTACCCTGGTCACAATCTGTGCCCTGTCTCTAGTCTCACTCTGTGTCCTGACTTTGGTCATCCTCTAGGCTGTCATATGGCTCACACACTGGACCCTGACCCTGGTCACATTCTGGGCCCTGGCCCTGATCACACTCTGGGCCTTGACCTTGGTCACAATCTGGGCCTTCACCATGATCATACTCTGTCCCTGGCATTGGTCACATTCTGGTCCCTGGCCCTGGTCACATTCTGTATCCTTATCATGGTCACAATCTGCATCCTGGCCTTGGTCACCCTATGGACCCTGGCACTGGCCACCCCTGCTGCACTTCCCCTTGGAGTGGGAGATTGAAAAGGAAGTATCAGGCAGACTGTCAGGTGGCCAGAGTGTGCTGAGTGTGTAAATCTCACAGGCCGAAATAAACAATTCTGTCTTGTCTCTTTCAGTTCCCCCAGGAGAGCAAGTGCTTGTCATGAAGTCCTTGCTTTATCATGCACTGGAGTCTACAGGAGACTGGCTAACTCCAGAGCCTCTTATTGCATCACAGGTCTTTGCAACAGTGCTGAAAGACTCAGCACCTAGAGTGCTGACCCTCACCATCTGGATTACTACCTTGGTAGACAGTGGTGGGGTTCAGGCCAAGACATGCTCCAGAGTGCAGGTCTAGGAGGCTAGAGCCAGGATCCTCTGGTGGCCAATGTGCTTTGTGGACTTGGTATGCATTATCACAATTCCAACAAGGGTTCCAGCAGAGAATGGACACCCTTGTGGGACTTCCAGGACACTAGTCAGAGTGAGCAAGGTCATGGTCGATTTCCAGGGTGCTTCCACTTCTCACCAGATGAGAGTGGGCTCCTTTATCCTCCAGGGTCCACACCAAAATGTGGTACTGGTTGTAGATATGTTACCAAGCCAGTTGAGCCTGGAGCCTCTGGGAGTCCAAACCAGTGCTCCTCTTGACTGGCATTCTAGGACTCAAGCCCAGAGCAGCCTCAGAGAACATGGGCTATGATACCACCTCAGGTGAGCAGGATACTGGGTGGACACCAGTGCTGTGTGGCCAGCACTTGAGGTGAGTTGGGATAGATACCATCAAGGATCACCACACCTTCCAGTGTCTGGGGAAGTTGGTCACCCACATGGGGATGGATGCATCCTAATTGTTATGGGGATGAGCTGCTGACTTCAGAGGCAGCAGATTTTGCACATGCATCACTGATATCCCCTCCACACCAGGCTGGACCCGCCCAACCCCACCAGAATCTAAGTTGCCAGGACTCCATTACACACTGGATCCAAAGACTCTGGTATAAGAAAAATAAGGACTGGGCCTCACCTGGTTGAGAGGCCCCTTCAGAGAGAGCTTCATTCCTCCCTCTTTCTCCTATGCAGGTGTGGCAATGCCTGGGTCAGCTTGTCCACTCTCAGGTACCATTCATTCTTTATTCCACTGTGGCTACCACCCAGCAGGTCATGTAACTGGCTCTCTCCTCAGAGACCTGAAGACCCAGTCAGCACCTGCCTTGATCCCCCCAGTGGGGATTCCAGAGGCACTGCCCTGAATAGTAGGCCAGGGAGGGAGTTGTGGATGCCCCAAATCCTGCCTGGTGTTCCCTAGCTTCTCACTGTTCCACCTCAACACACCTCCGCTCTTCCTCCTCTTCGAGAGAAAAGGGTGCACAGCCTCTCCACTTGCGGCAACCCTGGATTTAGTTTGGGGTCCTGCTGACACTGAGCACTTACCAGCATGTCCTTCCAAGCAATATTGGGCTTTTTTGCATCAAGGCTCTTAACTCCACCCATGCTGGGGACCTAGTCTGGGAAGATTGGAATCTGTAACTACCTTTCAAACCCAGTTGTTCCTCAACCAAGGACAGGACTCAAGTTTGCCTTTGTCCCATCATCCTAGAGGTGGAACCTCTATAAAAAATTTAAATTGAGCAAGAAATATATTCCTTGTGATACCCCCTTGTGATGAATTCAAAATATCATTTGAGTTTTTATGTTCACAGAAGTGGAAACTTCTTGGGTTAAAGGGACTTTCCAATGTTCAGTGCCTGGGGAGTAATGAGTGCTCAGCTCAGTCTTCTCCCAGTATGCATTCTTCTTCTCCCCAAGAGCTGGGGGATTCTCTGGTGATGAGCACCAACCAGCAGGGCACTTCAGGTGTAATACTATCACATGTGTCCAGTGTGCCCATTGGTAGTGAGAGCAAAAATCCATGCCTAGCACAGAGACTGTGAATGCCAGGTGCTTATGTTAAGATCCCTGGCTTCAATCATTTGGATGAGGCTGTTTGGTGAGGAAGGTTGGGCTCACCTGTGTACTTGTGTCTGCTGAACTCACCTCCCAGGAGACAGGACTTCCTGGGAAGGTGAGAATACATTCCCCCGGATGACTTCCCATTGTACCCAGTCAGGGGCACAGCCCCATCAAATCTAGCCCCAGCAGGGAGTCAGAAGCCATGCCCAGGCTCAGAAACAGCTTGTAATGCATAATTCCCTCTGCCCTGGGCCTGAAGTGGTCCTTGTTTAGTCTTTTACCAAGTACAAGATCCCAGAAGCCTATGACCCAGCACTGAGTTCAGAGTAGGTATCAGCAACTCATACAGAATGTTGTGGATTTACTTATCATAAGGCTGTGGGCACATAGGGAGTGTCTAGGACTTGGGGGCTGAGCCAGTGGCATCATGACCTATTCTGGGATTAGCTACAACTCTCTAGGAGACTGAACTAACAATCAGCAGCAATTGTGGACACTATGTTTCAAGGGGCTTAGACTCAGTTGTGAATATGGGAGCCCACCAAGGAGTATCTATCACTAATCTTGCTTTAGAACCATGGGTGAGAGGGACACAACCTCAAAAACTGCACATTGTCTATTGCTACATGTGCAGGACTATGTGTGCTGGACAGGTGCAGGTGAATCCAAAGTAACCCTATGCCAAGCAGGTCAGGTGACTCTGGCATCCTCTCCACATCCCATGAATAAAAAATAGTATTCAAAGAGTAGCTGAGCAAATGAGAAACAGAAACAAATTAAACATTAGAAATAAATCAAAATGGATGGAATTAACACACACCTTTTTACAATACCATGGAAGGTAAATGGTCTCAACCATTCAACTAAAAGACACATGCTAGCAGAATGCACTAGAAAATAAGATCCAAATATATATTGTTTGCAAGAAATGCACTTTACAGGCAATGAGAGTCACAGGCTGAAAATGAAAGGATGGAAATTTATAGCATATGAAGAGAGCCCCAAAGAAGCAAGAGTAACTACTGTTAAATCTGACAAGCAGATTTCAAAGCAAAATTAAACAGAAGAATCATGGAAGGTCAGTTCATACATTAAAGGGAAAAATTCAGGAAACAGATGTAATGATAAGAAATATTTATGGTTCACACAGGTGCAACTAATTATCTTAAGAGACACTGCTTGAATCAGAACTGGCAGACCCCAGTAAAATACCACTGGACAATTTCACTGCACTTCTCTCACCAATAGGTAGGTTATCCAGAATAATACAGCAAAGACTCTTTGAACTTGAAAAATATTATAAATAAAATGGATTTAACATACACCTATAGAATATTTTATTCAACAACAGCTGAATACACTTTCTTCTCAGAAACTTAGGGAACCTGGTCCAAAATAGACCATATTTTAGGTCACAAGGCAATATTTAGGAAATATAAAAATATTGATATAATATCTTGCATGTTATCTAATCATAATGGTATGAAATTAGAATTTAACATGAGCAAATATACTTTGGAACACATTTTACAGTAATAAATGGGTGATATAAGAAATCAAAAAAGAAATTTAAAAATTCTTAGAATGAATTTAGACTACTTACAGAACATATCAGTACTTCTGTGGTACAATGTGGGGGCAGTTCCAAAAGGAAAATGTATAGCCCTATGTGTCTACATAAGAAATCAAAAAAGTTTTATGTAAATTAGTGGATCTTACATTTTAAGGTCCTTGAAAAACAAAAACAAACCAATCCAAAACAAACAGAAGGAAATAAATAATTATTATCAAACCAAAATCAAATTGAGAATAAAAAATTAAAGAATTGATAAAAGCAGGTGATTTTTGTTGAGATAGAATTGATAATCTCTTAAACAATCTAACCAAAAGAAAATGAGAGAAGACTAATGTCAGTAAAAGTAGAGATGGAAAAAGAGAAATCACCATAAACATCACAGAAACCAGGGGATCATTGGGAATTTTTTGAAAACTTATACTCCAAAACCCTGGAAAACCTAGGAGAAATAGAACCTTTTCTAGACACATAAAATCTGCCAGGATTGAATCAAGCTGCAAAAGAAATCTGAGGACACCACCAACTCACAATATGATAGAAGAAGTAATGAGAAGCCATTCAAGAAAGGAAAATCCAGGGCCAGAGGAGTCTCACATGAATTCTACCAGAGCTTTGAAGAACTATTCACTATGCTACTCAAATTAGTTCCTTAAATAGCAATGTTTGGGAGACTTCCAAATTTAGCCTATGCAGCCAAAGCCACACTCATACCCAAATCAAATAAGAAAGCATCAAGGAAGGAAAACCATGGAACCATATCCCTAATAAAGTTAGATGCAAAAATCCTTACTAAAATATTAGCAAAGCACATTTAACAACATATTAAGAATACTGTACACCATTACCAAGCTGGTTGGATCCCAAGGTTGCCAGGATGATTTAACATAAAAAAAATCAATAAATGCAATTCATCAAATAAATAGAATTAAGAACAAAATTCACATATTCACCTCAAAATATGCCGAGAAACACTTCAACAAATCTCAGCATCAATTTTTAATAAAAAACATAAAATCCTAGGCACAAAGAAACTTCTGTCAATATCATAAAAGTTATATTCAAATAATTCAAAGCCAAATTCATAGTAAATGGGAAAAAACTGAAAGATTTTTTTTTCAAATTCAGAACAAGACAAAAATTTTAACTCTCACCACTCTATTTAAATATAGTGTTAGGAATTCTATGCAGAAAAAGTAGGCAAGAGAAGGAAAGAAAAGGAATAAAAATATGCAAGAAAGACATTAAATTACCCTTGCTTACCAAAGACTGCTGGAGTTAAGATGAGAAAGTTCAGCATAGTATCCATTTCCAAAATCAGCATACAAAAATTAACAGCTTTTCTGCTTACCAATAGTGAATCTGCTGATAAAGAAAGTAGAAAAATGATCACATTCACAGTTCACTCAATGAAAGAAAAAGGAAGAAAGAAAGAAAGAAAGAAAGAAAGAAAGAAAGAAAGAAAGAAAGAAAGAAAGAAAAGAAAGAAAGAAAAGTAAGAAAGAGGAAATAACTGGGACTGATTCAAACCAAAGACATAAAAGATCTCTAAATTTAAGGCTATAGAACATTGAGAAAAGAAATTAAAACAGATCCAAGAAGATGGAAATGTCTTGCATGTTCAGAGACACGCATAACTGATATTGTTAATATGGTCATATTACAAAAACAATATATACTTTCATGTCATTTCACTTCAAAATAACATTGACATTCTCCACGCAACTATAAAAAACAGTCCTAAGTTTAATGTGGAAAAATAAAACAGTCTGAAAACCAAAGAAAATACAAATGGAAAAAGCAATGCTGGAGGCACCACCATATCTGTTTCAAATTATACTAGAGCCCTATGTAATAAATCTACAGGGTAATGGCCTAAAAATAGGCACCCACACCAATGACCCAGAATATAAAACACACAGAAAAAAAAAAAAAAAAACAGACATCAACAGTCATCTGATCCTTGAGACAGGTGCCAAAATCAGGAATTGGAGGAAAGTCCACCTTTCTAACCAGTGGTGCTGGGAAACTGGTTATCCACAGTAGAAAAATGAGTCTACATCTGTATCTCTCACCCTGCACCAGAATCAACTCAAAATGGATCAAACACCTCAGAATTAGACCAGAAGTTTTGCAACTCCTACAAGGAAACAGGGTCAATACTCCAACTTTAAGGCAAAGACACATCTTTCTTATTGGGACCACTAAAATGCAGGAAATAAAGTCAAGAATTAATAAATGGGATGGCTTCAAGTTAAAAATCATCTGCACAACAAACAATAATTAAGAGAGAATATAAAAGATGGGAGAAATTCTTTGCTATCTACTCTTTGGACAGAAAAGTAATATCTAGCCTGTATAAGGCAACTAAGATTTTAAGACCACAAACCCAAAATTAGCCATTAGTAACTTACAAAATGATTTAAACACTTCTCAAAAGAAGAAATACAGACATCTGTTAAATATATGAAAACTCATAATTAATTAGGAAATGCAAATCAAAACAAAACTGAAATTCCTTCTTGCTCCAATTAGAAATGCAGTAAAAAAGAATACAGTTAGGTGGTCTCTGTGATGCATGCCTGCAATCCCAGCAGCTGGGGAGGCTGAGACCAGAGGGTCTAAGCAACTAAGTGATACCCTGTCTCTAAATAAAGAAAAATATAAGGCTGGGGATGAGCTCACTGGTCAAGTGTTTCTGAGTTCAATTGCTGGTATTCCCCCTTCAAGTGACAAAGAAAGCAATGCAACAGGTACATAGGTTGGAGAGGCTGTGGGGTAATAGGACATTTCTATACACTTGGTGGGAATGTAAATTAGCACAATCACTGTGAATATTTCACAAAAGACTGGGAATGGAACCACCATATGATCCAGCTATAAATGTTTCAGGATTCATCCTCAAAATTAAAGTCAGCATACTGTAGCAATACACACATTCCTATATTATAGCAGCACAATTCAGCATAGCCACACCTTGGAGCAAGCCTAGGTGTCTGTCCACAGATGAATGAAGAGAGAGAAAATGTGGTATGTAGACACAATTCAGATTTATTCATTCATGAAGAAAATGAAGTCACAACATTTTCAAGAAAATGGCTGGAAGATGAGAACATTATGTTAAGTTAAATAAAACAAACTCAGAAATTTAAGGCTCATGTTCTCTCCCACATCCAAAAGCCAGAGGGGAAATAGGGGAAGAAATGTGGGGGATATTATGAAACCAAAGGGAGATCAGTAGAGAGAGGCAACAAGGAGTGGGAGTGTGCTGGGGAGTGACACTGGCAACAGAACATTCTGTACTCTGTGCATGTGCAAGTGTGTAATAAAAACTCCATCATGTTGCATATCTGTGCCAGCCAACTGATGGAGGAAGGAACAATACCAAAAAGAAAGCTGGAGTGATGGTTTGTGTATGCTTTCTTTCTCCTTGCTGCACCTGGACTCAGTTCCTGGCCAGAGCTCATGTGAGCTAGGTCATGGACACTTAGAGAAGGTTTCTGGCCATGGCATTGACCCTGTCCAGATCTGGCAGGAGAAGGTCAAGGATGGTGAAGGCAGTGACCCCAAGTCACAGTCCTGTCCACAACCTGCACAGGCCTTTGGAGCTGGCCTTGGTGGGGCACATTCTTCCTCTACTCCCCAGGCCCTGGACACAGGCCACCACTTAGATTGGACCATTGATCCTCCTGTCTCTGCTACTGATGGCTTTTTGTAACTGGACTCACTACTTCCCATGCCAGGAACCAAGTATAAATGCCTTTCCCTCTCTGCCTCAATATCATCCTTGTCCTTTCTGGCATCTTCTGAGGTAACTAGCTGAGCTCTATACACATTATGGTGGCAAGGTCCAGGACATTGTCTCCCACTTCTCCGCAGGTATTTCTGGCATAGTCTTCTCAATGATAACTGAATTTTATATTTATGGATGTGTTTTACTAGAAGGGAAGAGTACAGATCAAGAGCACATGGAAAAGATAAATCTCAGGAGGAATCCAGAGAAGTCAGGTACAGGCTCCATTTGGGGACACCCAGGTCATTCTCTCCAGCAAGAAACTCTGTGCACATATGTAGAATGTCTGTGCCCAGAGAAAATGGGCCAAGTGTCTGAGTCTGAGGTTTTTATATTGAGTCTCATAGAGGCATCATGCCACACAAAACCCAGGGCTGCTAAAACTTAGGCTCCAATGATGAACCCAGACACCCATCTAGCATATCTGATATATGTGCACAGCAGTCCTTGCAGGCTGCAATGATCAGTCCATTGACCATGGGTACAAGTCATGACCATCATCCATGATCATCAGACCACTCTGAGGGCCACATTCACAGGGGTGAGCAAAAGGCCAGTCCTGGTTCAAGATTCCCTTGAAGACATGCAAGGATCACACAGCAAGACCTACTCAGGGAACATTTTCCTGAAGTTCCACATGTGCTATTTAGAACTCGACAGTGCCCATTAGATGGGGCATTGAGTGTATAAGCTCTAACACAAATCAAGACCACATCCAGTCATGGTTGAACTGAGATTTGATTTTTGATGGATTTATTCTCTCCTGAGCTATGCTGCCCTCACTAAAAGTTACTGGGGTGATGAGTATTCACAGATCACACATCCGCTGGTGTAAGCAAACCCCTACTTGACTGAAAATTAGTCTGAGCCTCCTCCCACTCTAGGGGCATATGATGATACCTTTTGCTCATTTATATCCCACCTCTTCTTGGCCTCTGTCTTTGCTCAGGTAGTTTCCTCAGGTGTGTGTCTACAAGATTGTCATAACATTTAAAGGTGGCACAATGTTGTTTCTTTTGCAAAAAAGTGTTAAAAAGCAGTACAATCAGAGGGGTATGGAACAAATTGGTCCAGGCATAGTTGCACACACCTTTGATCCCAGCCACTCATAAGATGGAGGTAGGAGCATCACAAGTTTGAGGCAAGTGTATGCAAATTATCCTGTCTCATAATGAATCATATTCTGAGGAACAGATCAGTGGTAAAGTATTTGCCAAGTATGTGTGAAACCTGGGTTCAATTTCTCCCAGGAAAAAAAAAAAAACTTTGGAAGGTTTAGACTTGAATTTCCTACCAGTATTATCTATTTTAAAAGGAAAATTGAAAAGAAATATGTTGCAAATTATCAGTGTTAGAAAACACTGACATTTTAAGAAAATCCTTAAAAAAAAAAAACAGAAGTTGTGATCACATTTCAAATTATCAAGAAAAAACTTTAAATATACACAAAATTCTGTCAGGTAATGTACTAAAGTCCCATATATTCATTACTCAGATTAAAGAGTTATACTCCATGATCAATGATGTTTCAATTAGACTTTTATTAATTATCCATTTGTATCCTAAAAGATAAGCACTGTATAAAATTCACAAACACTACTAGTATTTCATCTAGAATATGACTAGCCTGAACTTGGGATCCTCTTTTCTCAGCCTCCCTAGGGCTTTGTTGAGAGTTATGGCCAGGAGGAGGCCACCCTGTCTGCATCCCTTGATGACTGTAAAATGCCTCTTGCCACAGCCTATTGTTGAAGACTGGTGGGCATACAGACAGCCTCCACAGCCTTCCTAGTGGACTTGTTAACCCACAAGTCCCTCTGCCAGTGCCCACCCTTGATGGTTTAGGAAGAAAACCTCACGGGTCAAGGTGGTTTTGTCAATGCAAGTAGTGGCTTTATTTTTACTGAACTTTATTTAATATAATTTGAAATGTTATATAAGAGGATTTGAAAAGACCTACTTGTTTGACAAAGCTGTGACCTCTAAGTCAGTATAAGAGACTGAGACTTTTTAAAAAAGCTATCACTGTGCAGGTGGCACAGGCCTGTATTCCCTGAGCCCAGGGAGGCTGATGCAGGAGGATGCAAGTTTCAGGGTAGCCTCTGTAATGTCAAGAACTTGTGCCAAAATAAAATAAAAATAGGGCTGTCACTCAGCAGTAAAGATTCCTGAGTTCAACTTCAGTACAAATTAATTAATCAAATAAATTAAATAAAAGTAAATCCAGTGAAGAACTTTCTGGAGTTGAATTGGAGGCAATGCTGCCAAACAAAGAGAATGTTGAGCTCACAGGTGGATGCAGAACTCTGGTGGGCCTAGGAGGATCTTAAGGACCTGTGATAGTTGAGGAAGGGAGCCCAGGCCTTGGGTAGGCCTGGTGGATGCACATCCCCTTGAGAACCCTCACCAGAGCCTGGCAATGCAAAGGGGTTCTCAGAAAGGAAAGAAGATGCTGCTTTGAGCACTGGTTGTTTCAGAAGGGCCAGACACTCAAACGACTCCAGTGGGTCTCCTGCTAGGGATGCCTCTGTGTCCCAGAGGTCAAGGGGAGAGTGGCATTGGGACAGGAGGAATCCCCAGGTGACAAAGAAGACTTTCATGGCTCAAGACCTGAATGCTGGTCAGGAAGAAGTCTCTGGTAGCCATATGAACAGGCACAGAAGAGTAGAACTGTCTGTCAGGTCTAGAGGGAGAATGATGGAGAATAATATGTTGTGGGCAGTTTCTGAACTCTGGAGACATAGAAGAATATGCTGGAAGCAGGCTGCCATAAACCTGGTTTCTGGTTAAGCCACAGGAATATTTGTATGAAGCAAAGAGAACTGAGGGCATTTCTGTTTTCTGTGTCCAATAGAGTGCAGGAGGGGTGCATTGGGGACTGATTTCTTGGCACTTTTTCTGTCCATCAGAAAGGTAACCCCCATTTTTACTGGTGCTGGCACCCTGGAAGAAAAGGAAGGGAATGATTATACGTGGTCCTGCAGGGTCTCCTGTGAGTGAAACTTGCTCTGCAGGATAGCACCATGTAGCTTTGGGGTATATTTGGAGCTAGGCTTAGTGACCCAATGAAGAGGGTGCTCTAGGCCTCTGGGTGTTCCTCAGGGAGAATTGTTAGAGAGTCCAGAGCCTGCCTGCACCACTTGTGAATGGATTGCTTGCTCCACACACCCTGTTATTGTGGCCCCCATGGGCAGATCATGAGGCCCTCACCAGAACTGTACTGAGGCATATTCCATGGCTTAGATATCCTAAACATGAGGTAAATTAGCTCTTTTCAATAGAGCCAGCTGTCTTGGGCACTTCCTTGCAGAAATGCAGAACCGACCTGCAGACACCTGAACTTCCTGCTCAGTTCTGCAAGACCATAATCCAAGATCATGGTCTAGAAAGAGCCACTTTCTGTGTCCTATAGAACCATTCTGCTGTTTTCACATGGCACAGCCTGTGCTCCTTGGGCCTGTTTTATGAGAGTACCAATGCCATGCAGAGGGTCTCTGTCCACTGACATAATCCACCTTAATGATCCTTGGAGTTTGACATTAAACATGGGGGAGGGTTCACAAGCATTATGGCCACACAGTTACTCCCCAAACACACATCCTTCTAAGACATGTTGAATGCATTCATTCCCTTCCATAAACACCCAAAGTCCATCTTTGCAAGTAAGTTCTGAGTCTCAGGTGAACATGTCCATCACAGCAGGCTGAGGTCAAGTCCCATTCATGCTGAGTCTGCCTAGTATCACTGTGTGAGTGCAGGGTCCCATGAAGTCTGTGCTTCCAAAGCCAATGGTGAAACCCCTGGCAGTCATTTCTATTCAGAGGGGAAGTAGGAAAGCAGGAAGGCATTTTTTGCAAGGTCAAAATCCACCAGAGCATTGGGGATGAAGGTAGGGAATAATACTTTCTGCTGGGCAGGGTGGTATACATCTGCAATTCCAGTGAGTTAGGAGTCTGAGGTAGGAGAATTGCAAGTATGAGGTCAACCCTGTCAAGTTAGTGAGACCCTGTGTGAAAATAAAACCATACAAAGGGCTGGGGATGCAGCTAAGTGGCAAAGCACATTTGGGTATTATCTCTGATAACAAAAACAACAAAACCCAAAAAAAACATACAATGTTTGGCTTGATGCTCCACCCATAAGCCTTCAGGGATGAACTGTCTTCAATAATGGGTGGATGTCAGTGTCCTGTTCAGTACTGGCAGAGGTGGTAACCCTAGCCACTTTGCTCTGTGCCTGAGCCATGCACTATGGGTACTCTGAAGTGCCTCTCTGCCTAAGCCATGAGCAGTCCCAATCCAGGCTGGAATTGGAAAACAGTGTCAGTGCTGGTTTTGCTAGTGAGGGACAACTCTACTCCTGTGGTTCAGCTCATGGGGCTCTGTGGTGGTCTTTCCCACAGTGGTTCTCTGCCTGTGCATCACCAGGTGGGGTGACCAGTTATGCATAGAGCTGAGGAATGAGAGTGGGTGGTGAGGAGTCCTGTAGCAGCCCCTGACTGGGATCACTGTCTACCAGCCTGTGGTGGGAGGGGAAGCCTATCTCTCTCCAGGATCTTGGAGACCAGGTCCATGTCATTTCATGGTTGTCTGGTCTCATGTCCTTAAGGAATGGTCAACCACATTCTCCTCCTCTCCCAAGATTACTCTAACTCTGATGAATAGAGAACTTTCCAAATATTTAGGGTATTCTTGCCTATGGGTAACATTTTATCCCCTGTAACTGTCCTCTACTGGTTTCTGAGAAGCACTCAGCAGTGCCAAGCCCACCCTTAGCATTCTGCTCAGACATGTTTTCAGTCAACAAGTCTCTCTTTGTTCCCAGGTTCTGCCTGCCATGAAGTGCCGGGGCAGAGTAGTTGGCTCAGTTCCTGGCTGTCCTCTAGGAAGGCTGGCCTTTCCTCCTGTGTCTAGTCCCTTTCCTCACTCCAGTCTCATGCCTGCCAAACTGGTCCCCTGATGACCTATCCTGATGTTAGAGGTGACCTGCAGCAGGCTGAGGTTTTCTGCAAATCTTTTCTTCCTGAATGTGGACAGCATCCACCTGAGGGTGACCAGGGTGCACTGTGGTCAGAATGAAGAACCTTTTCCTGTGCCCAGCTGTGGATCTCCTGTAGTATGCTTTCAGCATAGGCTCTGATACATCCATTCAGAAGAAACCCACCCTCAATATCTGATGAGCCTGGTGATTTGATGGAGTCCCAAGTGACATCTGGTCACCATGACCTGCTTATGGTAAGATTCCTGGTGGGTCAGATAGTTAGAGTCCCTCTCATTTCTGGGGTTTCCTGGTCATTATTCTAGTCAACTTCTGTCTACTCTGATCAAAATGCCTGTGAACAATGTAGATGAGGACAGGTTTATTTGTCTCTGGGTTTCAGAGGTTCAGACCATAGCTGACCAACACCATTTCTCTAACCACAAGGTGAAAGCATAGTCACAGAAGCTCATGGCCAGCTGAGGAAAACTGCTCAGGCTCAGTGAAGTCAGTGATTTGGAAGATGAGAGTGGCTGGCCAAAGGGAGGAACTGTAGTCCCCAAGTTCTTTGCTCCTCTGACCTACTCCCTCCAGGCACAGCCCTGCCGTCAGTGACCACCTAGCAGTACATTCATTTATTAATCCATCAAATGTTTTAGTGCCCTAATTAGGTCTGAGCTACTCTGATATCATCAATTCACCTCTGAAGGTCCTACATGGTCCCACAGGTAAGGTTGGTGGACACTACATGTCCACACCATGCCAGTCAATTTCCACCCATAGACTCCACCTGTCCCTTGGCTACAGATTCCCTCATCCAGACAGTATTGAGGAATGCATGCAATCTCTCCTTTTCTCTGCAAACCTGGTATCAAGTCCCAGTAACTCTCACACCCTGAGTTGTTCATCTTGAGATACTTTAATACCTATCATTGATTTTTTCCTTTTTCTTTCCTGGTCACCATTTCTCTTGGCACCAGAGTCTGAATCCAGGAAGCTCCATCACATAGCCCTGTTTATTTTATTAGCCTTGCTAATTTGCTGGTGCTGGTCCTGAACTGGCGATCCTCCTGCCCCAGCCTTCAGAGTCCCTGCACTGTTGTACTCAGTTTTTCTTAGCAAAGGTCTGTGTGTGAAAATGAGCTTTCTCCAGCATGCACTACAGACATCCTTGGGTCCTTACCCTCCACTCAGCTCCAAACCCACCTCCACATTTCTCATGTTTCTATATCCAGTCCATGCCCAGAGCCAGATGTCTTTGTTCATTCAAACTTACACAAAAAAACCAAATCAGTTAATTCATAAAAACAGATATTTATGCCCAGGATTCTTGAGGTTGGAGCTTAAGAACAGCAGATAGGGAGTCTTGTCTCCCCACTGTGCCTCAACTGTGGTTGGGGCAGGTAGGTCACTGGATCCTACTATGAGGCACTCAGTAAATGTCTTTGCTCCTGACCTAGAATATACCAAAGGCTCTCCTGATAACACTGCATTGTGTTTGAGATCTCACCATGAATTTTGGGCATCACACATTCAGAATGTAATAGGAAGGGGAGGGGTTCAGCTGGTGTGACTCAACCCCAAGACTGTGTCACATGGGTTGTGCTGCAAAGTCTCTCTGGGTTGAAGGGTATCTGATCCTGTTATCCAGTCAGAAACCAGTGCTTGCCAGCACATCTGTAGACTGAAAGCACCTGGAAAACCACTCTGGTTGTGGGAAATTACAAAAGAGATTTTATTTCAGCAGATGAGAAAGGCATATGCACTGAAGGGTGGGGGAGAGAGAGACAGAGAGAGAAAGAGACAGAGAGAGAGATACAGAGAGACAAAGAGACAGAAAGAGGGAGAGAGAGAATTGCTAGGGTGGTATTCTCAAGAAATGGAGTCATACAGGCTAATAACAATGCCACTAATGACTGATGCCTCTGCAGTTGCGCACCCTGCTTCAGGAGGCCATCTATGTCCTGCTGAAGTACAGAGGAGTGATCACCCAGAGGCCAATGTGTTGAAATTGGTCCCCAGTTTCTGGTGCTGTTGGGAGAGGCAGAACCCTTAGGAGGCAGGGTCTGGTGGGAGGAAGCCAGAGCTTGGGGACCTGTGACTGCTTTTGTCTTTATATCCCAGCTGCCACGAGGGACTTAGGCCTCCTCTGCCACATATTCCCACCTTGATGTGCTCTGCTACAACAGGCCAGAGTTGCAGGGTCAGTTATCCATGAAGTGAAACTTCTGAAATATTTCCTCCTGGTGAGCATTTCACCTCAGGCATTGATTCATAGCAATGGAAAGCAGACAGTCTTTAACCTGCAATAGGCTATGTCCTAGCTAGTCCATTAATGACCATAACCCACAAGAGAATCCAGGGGCAGGACAGAGAGGCCTTGGAGGCCTCTTGCTGCTCATTTTGATGTGGGAACCTCAACAGTGTGTGTGTGCTGGGTGGGATGATGGGCACAGGACAGGGAGCCAGATACCCAAGCAGTCTACAAGCAGATGGCTGCAATGTTCAGTTGTCCTGATTTAATGCTTACTCACAACTAAAACTGTCTTCTTTCCCTTCTTTTGTGGAAGGTGTTTTTGGGCTTGCAGGAGATTCTGGTTTAACTATTTTCCAGCAGAGCTGTTTGCTGCCAACCTTGAGTAGGGCTTAGGAGGGGGCTAGCTGACTCCCTGCTGCCCAGACTCCTTCAGACTCCTACACACCTTCCTGGACCCTGTGCCCAAGTCCCCACCTCCCAGACTCCTGAAGGCTTCTCCTTCTACCTGGACACTTTGCCTAAGGACCCCACCTTCCAGAGTCATACAGATCTTCCTCCAGTCTGGACACTGTGCCCCAGATCCCCAACTTCCATCCTCATTCAGAACCCTCCTCCTGCCTGGATCCTGTGTCTCATATCCCCATATCCCAGAATCTTTCAGACTCTCCTCCTGCTTGGACCCTATGCCCCTGGTCCCCACCTCCCAGATTCCTTAAGACCCCTCCTTCCTGTACCCTGTGCCCTACATTCCCCCTCCAGACTCCTTCAGTCTCCTCCTGCCTGAACCCTATGTCCCAGATCTCTAAATCCAAGAATCTTTCAGACTCCTCCTCTTGCTGGACACTCTGTAACAGGTCCATACCTCCCACAATCTTTCAGAGCCCTCCACACCTGCCTTGTCCTCATGCACCTTGTGTCTGTATGCCAGACCTGCTTTCTCTTTCCCTGTGCTCCTCTTCAGCTGAGCCTGAAGCCCTGCCATGGGAACTCTCCATGTCTGGAGGCTCCTCCCTAGGCCTCACCTGCATCCTCCTGGAGACCCTGAGATCTGGGGGCTGTTATTCACTGTGGAACGGAAGAGAAAGTAAGAAATGGGCAACCTAGAGGGTCTGAGTGATGTCCAGTCTCCCTGCCAACCTGGGATGACCAGTTATTTTTTCCAGAAACCTCTTTCCACTTCACACAGAGATTGCCTCACCTTTTCCTAGAAAGCCACTCCCTTCCACTTGGCCCAAGAGGAATACATTGAAAAGTAGGGAGGGTGTTGTCAGGGTCTCTGACTTGGGGGGACTGGGGCCAGTGTGCCCCACCCACCCTGCCTGATCTAGCAACTCAGAAAATGTCCAGAGACTGCCAGCCTCCCCTCCATGACCCCACCCAACCTGGACAATTGGCCACACACTGCCTAAAACTCTGCCTTTCCTACACCTGCAGGTCTCGTCTCCATGACCATGGTCAGATGGGAGGCAGCAAGGGACTGAGTGTGGATGATGATCAGAGACCCCAAAGCACAAAAGAACAGTTCTGGGACAAAGAAGAGTGGAGAGTTGCCAGGGATGTACACTGCACCACCAGGCTGCAAGCCCCCAGGACTCTTCTCACCAACATGGACATCAACATGCTCGTTCATTGCACATGGACACCCTCACACACACATTCACTCACTGTTCATGCACACTGAACATGCACACTTCTTATACACTCCCCCACACACTCTCCTCTTGCACACAGCACATACACACTCGCCCCTCCACATGAACACTCACTCCTCATGCACTGTCCATATGGCACTCAATCTTCACACACAGTTTCTCATGCATGCCTCACATAAACTCTCACTCATCAATGCTCTTTATGCACACTCAATTCTCATTTACACCTCACATGCACACATACTACTCATACACATTCCACATGCACACTCATACCTTATGCACCATCCACATGGACACTTACTGTTCATGCACACTCCACATGAACACTCACTCCTCATTTATACTCCACATAGGCAATCACTCCTTATGCACACTCCATGTGCACACACTCCTCATGCACATTCCATATACACAATCACTCCTCATGCAAACTGCATGCGGACACACACTCTTAGTGCACACTCCATGTTTAAACTCTCATACACATTACACATTCACACTCATTCCTCATAAATACTCACAGTAACACTCACTCCACATGCATTCTCCAAGACACTCACTCTGCATGCACATTCCACAAGGATACGCAACCCATCAGGCACTCTCCACATGCACACTCAATCCTCTTGCACACTCCAAATGGACATTCATTTCTCACACACTCTTTACATTCATGTTCACACCAAATGCACTCTCTACATACACAAACACTTCTCATTCACTGCCCAGCACATATGCACTCTACTTTTGCACACACCATCTGCACATGGTCACCACAACAGTTTTGCACACAGTACACCCACGCTGCCCCAATATCTATAGGCTGGGAAGCCTTGCAGTCAAGTGTGACACTCAGCCCAGTTCAGCCCAGAAGAAAGCCAGGTCACCTCATGCCATACAGATTGGGACTAGATGTGTACTAGGCAGCACTGCTATCTTGTGGTGCACAGGTCCAAGTATAGCAGTCACTGGAAGATAGGGAGAATGTAGTTCATTTCAATTGAAATCTACACACATTCCTAATTAGGAGGCTGGATGAAAGGTGGCCTGAGACCCTCCAGATGAGTGTTCCAGAGCACACCATGTGTTCCTTGGGTAGATGAATCCAACACTATGGGAAGGTTTTGGAAGGATTTTGGATTTCTGGATACCAGATAAGGGATAGCAGTGCAGTCCCAGGACTTCTGGGCACAGATTCAGGCAGATAGGCTTAGTTAGGCTCCTCAGACAGAACCACAGTCAGATGGTAGCCTCTTCCCACCCTCGGGAGTCCTGTAGGAATGACCCCACTGAGCTATAGACACAATGCCATGAGGAGGACCTTTGAACCTGTCAGGCCCACTGGACACCTGGCTCACTCACCATGCCTGGAACACAGCTGGGACAATAACAGAGGAGCCAGGACTCCCTCATGACTGTAGTGGCTGCTCAGGGTGCTGACTCATGCAGTCTTCTGAGTGGTAGGCAGTCCATCCCCAATCCAACAAAAACAAAACAAATATGTGTTAACATTTTGAGGACAACCACATTTTCTCTAACAATTCTAAATTAGCCCACTTGTCAGAGAGCCTCCTATGTTAGAATCTGAGTTATTAGGCATAGCAACATGATAACATATGCACCAGTTCTATGAAGGGTCCCAAATATACTGTGACTGACTGAAAGAAGTTGAGACCATTGCATCATAAGTATCAACTTAGAATCCTGCCTGCAAGTCTTCATAAATGGCTTCAGTGACCAGACTGATGTGAATTTTCTTTCTTTCTTTATTTCTAGAGAGGCAGCTCATCTAGAAAAGCAGATCCCCATTCAAGGGTGCAGTTAAGGTAACTTGTGGAATGGGAGACAGTTCCCTAAGTAACTTTGATAACCAGAGCTTACAGTGAGGGTACACAGGTCATGAGAGCCAAAAGCCTCTCTTCAGACAAAACAGATATATCATTTAAGTGGGCAAAATCAAAAAATGAATGTACCAGTCAAACCCCCCCAAACCCATAAGCACAAAAGGGAAAATGGAGGTAGCCATGAACATTCTAACTGAAGTAGCTCTGAAGTTATGGACAGTAAGCTCTAGTGGGATCTGGGCAGCTGTTTCATGGCAGGAGTTGGTCTGGTGAGAAAGTCAAGGTCCCTGCTCTAGTAGAGCTTGGGGCAGTAAGTGTGCTGCTAAGCACATTCCTTCCTAGCCTGGCACAAGTGGCAGAAAGGATAGCAGGGGTATAGGTTTCTCCAGCGAATTAGCCACCACACTGTAGGCACCCCCAGGAGCAGGCTCTGTGCTTTTGAAATGCAATCCTAACCTCATCACTAGATATGGTTCCAGGAGGTTCCCAGGAGGGAGAGGGGACTTCAACCCAGCCCTGTAGTTTCTTGACATATTGCAGAAAGGGATTTCAGAACCTGTTAGCAGAGACAGAGAATTATTCAGAAAGTCAAGACAGAGTGCTGCAGAGCTTTGGTGGGAGATTTCTTCAGAGGAATTATGCAGTAAGCCCTCTCTGTCTCTGTTAGGAGATGTTGCAGGAGTCTTGTGTGTCAGAGGAGTCTCTGATTTTAAATTCCAGACTGCAGGAAGTATACCACCCTGGGCCTGTCTCTGAGAGGGAAGCAACTAGGCCACAGATGTGGTCCCTACCTACCAGCATCTGCCTTTGATGAGGGGCCACCCCACAACTGCTCCTCTAGTGGACCTGATATGAAGGTTCCCATGATGGGTCTGGAGTAGGCTCCTGTAAGTGGCTATGGGAGGAAACAACCTTGTCAGGGGTCCAAGGAAAAAAGGAAATTCCCCAAGCTGGCAGAGCTGGGCAGAGTCCTGGGGAGTGGGTCTGCAGCCCTGCTTAGTGACTCCAGTTAAACATTTGATCCTAGGAGCCTAATTCTTGGTGCACATTAGGAGAGAGAGACACCTAATTTTGCAGAACCCAGACAGATAAGCATTTATGATCTATCAGTGTTGTTCTTCATCTGCAGAGGGGGCCCACCAGTGGGACAAAATGAGAGAGCCCACCTCAGGGGACCCTAACTGCACACACTGGCCTTCTTCCTCTCTGTGTCCCTAGACCACTGTGGGGAGTTTTGTGTGACCAGGCTGACCAGGCCACCTGTGCCTAGAGATCACTGTGGTGAGGACTAGAAGGAGGGGTGGCAGTCATGTAAACCCCTGGAGTCATGCTAGTGGGTGGTTAGTTCTCAGGGTTCTGGGTTTGGCCCTTATCATAATGGGGTCAAGCCAGCTTCAGCCTCAGCACAAAATTGAGAGTGAGTGTGTGTGACCATAGACCCACTGTGCTTCCTGGTTGGATTCAGTGTGGGTATTACTCTTATGGCTTCTCTGACACCATTCTCTTATGAAGGAATGTCTCCTGTTAAACAAGAAAGGGGCTGAGTCTTGCAGGGTGCTTCACTTATAATGCCAGATGCTCAGAGGACTGACAAAGAAGGATCAAATTTGAAGCCACTTTTAGCAACTTACAGAGAGTCTGCCTCAATATAAAACACAAAGAAGGCTAGGGGCTTGCTCAGGAAAAAAGCACCCATGGTCCCAGCCCCAGGGTTCTTCCCAACCTGACAAAGGGGAGGAGCAGAAGGGGAGAAGGTCTTCAGGCAGGATCCAGGCCAAGTCTGCCCCAGGGACATGAACACATTATGAGCTTTGTGCTTGAGAACTTGGCATTTGGCAACACTGCCCATGTAATCATCACCAGTTTCCCTGCCACTCTTGGTAAGTCCCATGAACCATGAGGGGAAGAGAAACAGGGAGTGAGGAGGAAAGAATACCTGTGACACTCTGTACCAGGCACCCTTGATGGTCTGCTCACCTACAGTCACACAGGGTCCCTTTCCCTTCCTAGGGGCCCTTTATCTCAGTCTCTTATAAAATTCCACTCTGTGGTGTCATCTGTGGGGGAAAGAGGATGAAAACAACATGCCCCACTCTGTAGCACTGGTGACTCTTAGTGGGTCTGTCATGGAGGGACAGGCTCCACCTGGTCACTGGTGACCCTGGCTGAGGAGCCCTAGATACAAGAACATACTCAAGTCCTGTGGTGGGTTTTCTTCCCACTTCTGAATCATGTTCTCACAGGAGCCTGTGTGACTCCTACTGTCAGCATTCAAAGACCTGGTACATCATGTCTGGGTGAGGGTCTAACAGGGCTCAGCACCAATTGGTGTGCCCCTGCCAAGAAAGAGCTGAAGGGGAGGAGGTGAGAAGGGAAGACCCAGGCTTCCACTGAGCAAACAAGAATTAGAAACCAGGCCTGGGGTTTCTAAGAAAAGTTGGGACAAAGAGGACCATGGCTCCAGCATGAACCGGATAGGAAACTGAGGCTCTGTTACCCAGTCTCCACAATCACATTGTGACCCCACTCCTGAACGGTGCTCAGTTCCCCCTGGGACAGTAGCCCCAAACAAGAAATTCCTAAACTTAAAGACAACAGAATTTGAAATAGAACAGGAACCAGACTCTTCAGCTTTCTTACTGCAGCCAGTGGAGGCAGAGGTCATTAGGTCCAAGGAAATGCTACACTGTGGGACACAGTGAGTTCTGAGGGTCCCACATTCTCTCTAAGACTTGGTAGCAAAAACAGCTGTGTCTTTCTCACCTTGTAGGACATTATGACATAAACCATGTGGGAGTTAAGGAGAGAGGCTGCACAGGGAAACCCACAATGCTAGACACAGTTCCCAGACCAACATGCAGAAAGGACACTAGGGAGCAGAGGAGACAGTGAAGATCCCATGAGGTTGCAGATCAGGACCAAGAACACATCAGAAGAGGGGACAATTGGAGAACACTGAGAGCTACATTTATGTGAGTACTGGGGTTATAAATTGTCCTGTGAGCCAGTTCCCCAGACCAGCAGTTCTTTCTCCTGTGGCCTGTGGTTGAGCACTCATCACCTAGGTGTTCTTAGTCTTCTCTGAATCCTATCTTTAAACTTTTCTTGCACACCATTTCTCAGGGTTTCCTGTTTTCTTTCCCACCAGTGCTCAGGCTTTTTGGGTTCCTGTCCTTAATATCCCTTCCCCACAATTTCTCAGGGTTTTCTGAGTCATGTGGGTGAGTGCCCCTCTTCAAATGGTGCTCAGTCCCCTCTGGGTTTTGTGGGTCGACACACTTTACCTACCAGTGCTCACTCTCTAATGAGTCTTGGGCAACCTAATTCCTTAGTGAACTCTCTGGCTAAGCCCCTTTATTGGTAATGTCAGTACACCATCTCAGTCCTTATCTTCATGTCCAGGTCAACAGGAATATGGAAAAGTGTAGAGATGTGGATACTTCCTCTTTCCAACAAACTCAATAGGCCTTTGGTGCAGTCATGCAGATAGGCTCCTCATCAGTCTTCATTAATACCTGAAAATGCCTGACAATTTTAATGAATGTCAATTCCCACAGCACTGAGGACCTTGTTCCACCACTAATATTTGAGCTTTCCCACACCATTGTTCAAGTTGTTGAGTTCTCATGAGTGATGTATCATGCCCAGTATTCTTGTCATCTCTCTGAGAAGTGAATGGAAAGAATATATTTAAGTATTTTCAGGATCTTATCTGATATTTCACTGGCTGCTCTCATTTGACAAGAGAAAACCTTCCTAGGACATCTGGGTTGGATACAATGCACACCTTAAAGGAACAGTGTGAAATGTGACCAAACTTAAATATGTGCTTTCCATCCACTGTTCAGAAAGATGTCAACAATCCTGGTCATGTATCATCACCTACAAGAAAAGAGCCACTTGAGCAATGGTATGAAAATTGTGGATGTTGAATTGTGGAAGGAGCTGCTCAGTGCTGTGGAAATTGACATGCATTACAATTGATTTGGGTTTTCAGTAATTGGTGAGGAGCCTGTCTGCAAGGCATCACCAAAGTCCTATTGAGGTTGGAGGAGGAACCATCCACATGTCTTCAAGTGTCCACAGTGATGTTGGCCTGGACATGCAGATAAGGCCAGAGATGGTATAGTGACATTGGCTAGAATGGGACTAGCACAGAGAATTTATTCAGAGAACCAGTTTACCTAGGGCTCAGTGAAGAGTGACTACAGATGGCAGAAGTCTGCCCAAACCCAATACCCAGAGGTTACTGAGTACTGGTTTTCAGGCATTGATGAGGAGTCTGTCTGCATGGCAGAAAAAAAGGCCTTTTGAAGTTGTTGTACACTGGAAGCATCCAAATCTCTCCAAATTTCTACAGAGCATTGGTATAAATATGCAGATAAAAGCAGAGAATGTGTACTCACTTTACCCTGAAAGGAACTTACCCAGAGATTTCACTAAGAGAACAAATTTCCCTAGAACCAGGTGGAGATTTAGCACTGGTTGCAGAAGTGTGCCTACCAACATGCCCATAAGGAACTGAGCACTGGTTGGAGAGTGGCAATCACCCACAGGGTTCAGAATATCCTTAAAAATGCTGCAGGATTGGAGATTAAGGACTGGACATAGAGAAGAATGAGCAGTGGTGGGAGAGGGGCACTTGCACACATAACTCAGAAGACCATGAATAATGGTGGGGTAGGTGAGGGTAAGACAGAACCCAGAAAAGACTGAACAATGTTAAGCAATCTATGATCAACACAGAATCTAGAGGAGGTTGAGATAATATTGGCTACAAGAATGTAGTACATGGCACAGAGGAGACTGAATACTTATGTGAGGTGCACTCACACAGAGGACACAGAAGAGAAAGGGTACTGGAGGGTAAGGGGCAGTCCAAAACAATATTTGGGGAAAAGAGAGCATTGGTGTTTGTGGAACACTCCCTAGAGAACTCAGATGACAATAAGCAATGGTGCGTGAAGGGAGATTTAGGACAGGACCCAGAGAGACCTGAGCAAAGTCAGGTGAGTGGCATTCACCCACAGGACACAGTGTAGTTCGAGCAAGAATATCACTGGGGAACCTGGAACAGAACAGATAGAAGACAGAGCACTCAAAAGTGAGGTGTGCTCACAAAAAGGACTCAGAGAGTAATGAGCATGGAATGATTAGGGAAATCCAATTAAAGAAACAGGTTTGGTGAACTTAGCAGCTTAAACAAAGAAGGCTGAGCTATGTCAGGAGAGGGACTATCACCAAGAGTATCTAGTGGAATCAAAGAACTAGTGGGTGAGATGCACTCACCCACAGGACTCAGAGGACCCTGAGCAAAGTTGAATGAGAGGAGATTTAGGTCAAGACTCAGAGAAGACTGAGTACTGTTGAGAGAGGGGAGCACACTGGGAAGACTTAGAGACTGTGAATAATGGTGTTTCAGTGGAAGTTTGTGGCAGAATGTAGAGAAGGCAGAGCAAAGATAGAAGAGGCTTGCTTGACTATAGGATCCAGAAGATATAGAGGTCTTTTGGAAGAGAGGTTGTAACCTATAGTGCTCTGAGTTTTGGAAGATTATTGAGATTATCTCTTTGGCCAAAGTTTTAGTGAACTCAGTTATGGTGCAAATCATTTCATGTCAAAGATCTGAAGAAGTCTTCCATAATGATGGGAAATTGTGCTTGGTCACAACTCACACTGTCTTTTGATAGTGTACATTGTGCCTGACTCTGAAGTCCTAGTTTTTTTCTCTTTTCAAATGAGAGCAACCAGTGACATATAAGACAAGATCTTGAAAATACTTTAATATATACTCTCCATCCACTATTCAGAAGTCAGAAATTCTTGTCATGTGACATCACCCATAGGAACTCCTCCACTTGAGCAATGTTGTGAAAATTGTGGACAATGCATGGTGGAATGAGGTCTTCAGCTGTGTGGGCATTACCTTCTTTAAAATTTTCTTCAGTTTTCACACTTTGGTGAGAAGTCTTTCTTCATGGCAGCACCTAATGCCTATTGAGTTTGTTTGAATGAGGAAATTATCCACATTGCTCCTAGTTTCCACAGTGTTTTTGGTATGGGCACACCAGAGATGTTGCACTGACACTAGCCAGAATGGGACTCACCCAGAGATTTTACTAAGGGAACAATGTTGCCTAGGTTTCAGTGGAGAATGAGCACTGTTGTCAGAAGTGTGCTCAATCACAGCACCCACAAGAGACTCAGCACTGGCGGGTCAGGGGTGCTCAACCACAGGACTCAGAGGATCATACACATTTTTGTGGGAGTGGAGATTAAAGACTGGAACACAGGTAGGAGAGGGGTGCTCACCCACAGGATTCAGAAGACAATGAACAATGGTGGGGTTGGTGAGGTTAAGAAAGAGCCCAGAAAAGTCTGAGCAATATTAGGCTATCTATGTTCATATGCAGGAACCCAAGTAGGCTGAGATAAGATTTACTATGGGAACTTAGCATATGACCCAGTGGAGACTGAGCACTGCTGGTTTAGCTGCACTCACCCAGAGTCCCAGAGTATTTTGAGCACTGCTGGAGGATGGACACTCACCCAGAGGACACAGAGGAGACAGGGTACTAAAGGATAAAGGATGATCCAAAAAATATTCAGGAAAATCTGAGCCCCTGCATGTGAGTGACACTCATTTAATGACTCAGATGTCACTGAGTACTGGTGTCTCATGGGAAATTAAGAACAGGACCCAGAGAAGCCTGAGCATTCTCAGATGAGTTGTGCTCATGAAAAAGAACCAGAAAAGAATGAACAAGAAATGGTTAGGGAACTCAAACTAAAGAAAAAGAGAAGAATGGTACTGTTAGGTGTGGGGCTCTCACCCACAAGAACCAGAGGAGACAGTAAGGACAGGTGAGGCAAACTTAGCAGTTTAAACAAAGAAGGATGAGCCATGTTATTAGAGGGACTATCACCAAGAGGTCCAAGTGGATTCAGTTCAGTAGTTGGTGAGGGGAGCTCACCCAAAGGACAAACAATACCCTGAGCATGATGGATGAGGGGAGATTTAGAGCTCAACCCAGAGAACACAGAGCAAAGATACTTGAGTTTTGCTAGATTACATGATCCAAAGGAGACAGAGGTCTTTTGAGAGAGGGGTGCTAAGCCTATAAGGATCAGAATTTTCAAAACATTTTTAGTGTATCACTTGGGCTGAAGTGTTATTGACTTCAGGTATGGTTGGAATGGTCCTATTTCAAATGTCTGAATACATCCTCTGTGATGATGAGAAATTGTCCTTGGCCACATTTCACACTTACTTTTGAAAGTGTGCATTGTGATTAACTCAGAAGTCTTAGGAGGTCTCCTCCCTTGTCAAAAGAGAGTAGTCAATAACATATCAGAAAAGATCATGAAAACACTTAAATATATACTTTTTATTCAATGTTTGGAAAGATGTAAGAAATCCTGGGCATGCTACATCATCCATGATAACTTAGTCACTTGCACACTGGTGTGTAAATGGTGGATGAAGTATGGTGAAAGAAGGTCCCCAGTGGTGTGGGAATAAACATCCATTAAATTGTACTTGGTTTCACAATTTTTTGAGTAGCCTGTCTGCATGGTAGCACCAAAGAACTATTGAGGTAGCTGAAAAGAGGAAGTATCAACATCAATCATTTCCACTGTATTGTTGGTATGGACTAACAGGTAAGGCCTGAGATAGTTTTGTTACATTAACTGGAATGGGAGATTTCACTAAGAGAACAAGGTTGCCTAGTGTTAGGTGGAGAGTGTGCCCTTGTGTCAGAAGTGCTCCCACCCTGATTATCAAGAATACAAGCAACAACAGGTGTTGGCAAGGTTGTGGGGAAAAAGGTACACTCATACATTGCTGGTGGGGTTGCAAATTAGTGCAGCCATTCTGGAAAGCAGTGTGGAGATTTCTTAGAAAACTTGGAATGGAACCACCATTTGACCCAGTTATCCCACTCCTTGGCCTGTACCCAAAGGTCTTAAAATCAGCATACTACAGAGATGCAGCCACATCAATGTTCATAAGCTGCTCAATTCACCATAGCCAGATTGTGGAACCAACCTAGATGCCCTTCAATTGATGAATGGATAAAGAAACTGTGGTATATATATACAATGGAATATTACTCAGCCATAAATAATAATAAAATTATGGCATTTGCAGGCAAATGGATGAAATTGCAGAATATCATGCTAAGTGAGATAAGCCAATCTCAAAAATCCAAAGGACGAATGCTCTCCCTGATCAGTGAATGATGACACACAGTGGGGGGTGGGAAGGAGGTAAGAATGGAGGAAAAAGGAACTGTGTAGAGGGATAGGAGGTGTAGGGGTGAAGGAAAAAATAATGGAATGAATCAAACACTATCATCCTATTTAAATGTATGACTACACAAATGGTATGCCTTTATTTCATGCACAGAGAAACAGTATGTATCCCATTTGTGTACAATAAAAATAAATTAAAAAAAAAGAAGTGCACCCACCCACAACACCTAGAGGGGACTGAGCACTGGTGAGAGAGGTGCACTCAACCACAGGACTCTGAGGATCCTGATCAATGGTGGGGTAGGTGAGCTGAAGAAATAATCCAGAAAAGGCTTAGCAGTAGTAGGTTACCTATGATCACACACAGGAGAAAGAGGAAGTTGAAATAATATTGACTGCGGGAACTTAGCACATGGCACAGAGGAGAATGAGCACTGCTCAGTGAAGGGCAATCACACAGAGGACCCGGAATATTCTGAGCACTGCTGGATGAGTGGAACTCTATCAGCAGACACAGAGACAGAGTACTGAAGGGTAAAGGGCACTCCAAAACAAAGTTCAGGGAAAACTGAGCATCTGTGTGTGAGTGGCCCTCACCGAGGACTCATATTACACTGAGCAATGGTGTGTGAAGGGAAATTAAGGACAGTACCCAGATAAGGCTGAGTGCTGCCAGGAGATGGGTGATAACCTACAGGATGATTCTGACCTAGAATTTCCTTAGGGAACCTGGAAAAGGACAGAGAGAAGACTGAGCATTCAAATGTGAGTGGTGCTCAACAAAAGGACCCAGGTAAGTATGAGCAAGGAATTGTTAGGGAACTCAGAAAAAAGAAACTGAGAAGACAATACTGTTAGGTGAGGATTTCTCATCCACAATACCCAAAGAAGAGTTAGTAAGAAAGAGTTAGTTGAACTTAGCAACTTAAACAAAGAAAGGTGAGGCATTTTAGGAGAGGGACTATCTTCAAGAGGTCACAGTGGATTCAGAGCACTAGTAGATGAGGATGCTTCTCAACAGGACACAGAGAACCCTTGACAATGGTGGATATGGGGAAATTTAGGGAAAGACCCAGAGAAGACTGAGCACTTGTGTGAGAGTGGTGCTCAACCAGAAGACACTGAAGACATTGAGCAATGATAGTTGAGATTAAGATTAGGGTAGAAACCTGAGAAGACAAAGCAAAAATAGATAAATGGTGCTTGAATACAAAATCCAGAGGAGACAGAAGTCTTTTTGGAGAGGGTTCTCACCTATAGCATTCTGAGCTTTTGGAACTTCTTGTAGAGTAATCCCTTGGGCCAAAGTTTCACTGACCTCATTTATGGTTGAAATGATCTCATTTCGAAGTTCTGAAGAAGTCCTCCATAAAGATGAAAATCATCCTTGGCCACATTTCACACTATATTTTGAAGGTGCCTGACTCAGTAGTCCTAAAATTTCTCCTCTCTTGTCAAAAGAGACTAACCAGTGACATATCAGACAAGATTCTGAAAATAATTAAATCACTTTTCAGAAAGTTGTCAAAAATACGGGTCTGCTACATCACTCATACAATCTCAGTTACTTCAGCAATGGTGTGGAAATGGTGGACAATGAGTAGTGAAATGAAGTCCTCAGTGTTTTGGGCATTGACATCTTTTAAAATTGTCTTGGTTTTTCAGACATTGTTGAGGAGTCTGTCTCCATGACATCACCAAAGTGCTATTGAGTTTGTTGGATAGAAGAAGTATCCACATCTCTCCAAATGTCCATATTAGTGTTGCCCTGGACATGCAGATAAGGACAGAGATGTACTGACATTACCCAGAATGGGGCTCACCCAGAGAAATCTCTAAGAGTACTCAGTTGCCTAGGGCTCAGTGAAGAGTGAGCACTGGTGGTGAAAGTCTGCCCACTCACAATATCCACAGGGTACTGAGCACTGGTGGGACAGGGTTGTTCAACTACAGGACTCAGAGGACCCTAGTCAATGGTGAGAGTGGGAAATTAAGGGTAGGAACAGAGCAGACTGAGAACTCCTAGGTGAGTTTTGCTCACCCACAGTGCCTAGGAGAGTGAGCAGTGTTGACTCAGCTCAAAGACAGTTTAAATCCTTCATACTCACATGAATGTAGCACTCACTATTATCTAATTGTCCCCTCTTCTCATGTGACCTTGCTGCTGCTCTGTGATCTCATAAAATCTTCTCTGCCTCCTCTACTCCCCAGTATTATTTCCTCTTGGTGATCTGGGAACAGTATCCAGCAGTGTGTGGTGCCCTGCCCAGCCTCTCTCCTTAACTCCCATACAGTCTGTGATGTTATAATGGCCTAGGGGGATGGGCAGGAACAGCCCTTTATCCTACCAAGGCCTTGGAGAGTGTGTGGGGCCCTCAGGGCTCATTGTGTCTTACAGGGTAACTTTTCCATGAACCTAATGACTTCTGCCTCTACTGCCAGCAGTCAGATGTCTGAAGAGACTGACTCCAGTTCTGTTTCTGATGCGGTTGTCTCTGAGTTTAGTAATGTCTACTTTTGGGATGCTGTCATAGGCATCAGGGGTGGGGTCATAATTTGACTGTAATTAGGGTCATAATTAGACAGGGTAATAGAGGCTTAGTTTCACACCCAGGTCCTGCTGGAGCCAGGGGCCTCTTTGTCCCACCCTGTTCACAGTGACCTAAGGCCTTCTTTCTAACTCTTGCTTTCTTGAGATCAGCCAGGGAGCTGTGGTCTCCCTGTTCTCCTCTCCCCTTCTCCATTTCTTACATGGCAGGTGCACATCTCTTGATGCCTGGTGCAGTGTTGTGCAGGTGCTGTCTCCTCCTCACTCCCTATTTTTCCTTGCTCAGAATTTCTGGAATTTATCAAAAGCTTTTGGTACACTGGTGATGATTATTGTGGCAGTGTTCCCAAATCCTAAGTCTTCAAGCACCAAGCTTATGGTTTCCTCAGGTCCCAGGTGCAGCCTCGGCCTGGACCCTGCCCTGAGTCCATCACCCCTTCTGCTTCTCCCCTTTGTCAGGGTGAAGAAGGCCCTGTGACTGGGACCCGGGGTCCTCTTCTGAGCTATCCCCCAACTCTCTTCTTATTTTATTTTGAGACATTGTCTCTGTATGATGCTCAGGGTGGCTTCACACTTGATCCACCTGCTCAGGCTCCTGAGTGTCTGGCATCATAGGTGGGGCAACCTGCCAGCCTCAGTAACCTTATGTTTCAACAGGAGACCTTCTTTCACAAGGGCCTGCTGTTGTGAAAGTTGTAAATCAGACCCACCCTGAAGTCAGTCAAGAAGCACAGTGTGTCTAAGATTACACACACACTCACTTATGTCCTGAGGCTGAAGCCAGGTCAGCCCAATTTGAGGGCCAATTGCAGAGCCCTTCAGAGCTGCCCACTCCTAGCAGGGCTCCAGGGGCTCATGTGTCTTCCACCCACCTTCAGCCTTCACCTCAGTGAGTTCTAGTCTTGTGTCTAGGGGCCTCAGGGACCTGGTCAGCCTGGTAATACAAAACTCCCCACAGTGGTCAAGAACACAGAAAGGAAGATGACATAGACTGTCCAGTGTGGGAGTGTGGGTAACCTGATGTGGGCTCCCACAGAATATCCCTCTATTTGGCCCCCTCCTCAGCTGGGGAACAAAGCAGGTAGATCAGATGTGCTTTCCTGTCTGGATTCTGCACCATCGCATGACCCTCTGTCCTAACACACACCACCAACTATGCTTCTCAAATCAAGTAACACAACTGGAGGCTCCAAGCAGTGTCACAGACCCACTCAGTAGGACTCTACAGCTCTGCCATTTTGAGGGATTTTCTGATGTTTTTTGGAATCCTAATAGGACTGTTTCCTCCAATGGTTACCTCCAGGAGCCCACTCAGGACCCCCATGGAGAACTTCATGTTAGGTACACCAGAGGGGCAGTTGAGGGGTGGCACTTCACAGCAGGCAGGTGCTGGTAGGTGGGAGGACATGTCTCTGGCCTGGTTCTTTCCCTCCCAGAGCCAGCCCCCAGAGTGGACTTTGGGGCCTACTGGAATGGAATGAATACATTCAGCATGTCTGAGACAGATGTGTGTTTTGGGAGGAACTGTGATACCTTAATGCTTGGTAAACCCTCCCCCATGCTTAAAGTTCAACTCCAAGGAGTATCGAGGGGGATTTGATCAGGGGACAGAGTCCCTCTGGGAAGCATTGGTGCTCTCATGAGACAGACCCAAGGAGCCCTAGCTCTGCCATATGAAACACACCAAGAAAGGTGCCCTGTCCACATACCAAGGCTATCAGTGTTGTGATCTTGGACTATGGGACTACAGAAATGAGTTGGAAATTCAGGTGCCTGTTGGTCAGTTTTGAATTTCTGCAAGAAAACACTAGAGTCAACTGACTCTATGTGAAGAGATGATTTTCCTTGGGTTTGGTGTGTATAAGAATTGAAGACTGCCTCCAGACAGTTCTGGTGAGTGCCTCTTGATCAACCTGTGGGCACAACAAGAGCAGGGTGTGTGGAGCAAGCTTCCCATTTCCAGGTGGGGAAGGCAGGCTCTGGCCTGTATAGCAGCTTCTCTGAGCATCACCTGTTGTCCCAGAGGACCCCATTCTTGAAGTCACTGCACTGATCCCAGGACTGCCCAGTAGGCCAAGCTTCAAAAGTACCCCACATCCACCTGGTACCACACTGCAGAGCTCAAGCCTTTCTTCACAGTGGACCCTGTTGGGCATGCCAACCACAACCAAACCACAGTGATCTGCAAGTGAGATCTCAGCAGCTACCAAGGACCACACACCTTTCTTTTCTTCCTGGGGTCCATCAGAGGGAGCAGTGAGGGTGATTGCCTTTCTGATGGACAGAGAATGTGCTGAAAGATCAGTCCCAAATGCATACCTCCTGCTCTCTGCTGACCACAGAAAATAGAAATGCCCAGTTTTGTTTGCTTCAAACAAATTTTCCTGTTGTCTGATCTGGAGCCAGGTTTGAGGCAGCCTGCTTTCAACCTATTCTTCTATGTCTTCAGAGTCCTGCCTTCTGGGAGTTGAGTTCCAGGGCACCTACAAACAGGTGAGCATGCCCCTCTCCAAGGGACCCATGGTTGAAGTCATGGACCTGAATATCAGCACCTGGAATTCATAGGCAGTCTTCTATTGGATGCTTTCTGCTCCCAACACTTATGGACACACACTGGGCTGATGTGAAATTCACTGCTGACACCTGAAGTGCACTGCTTGTTGATTCTCACTACCTGATAATTTCCCAGCTCTTGTGGATATGAGGAGTAAATATTGACTGAAGACTGGGCAGGGGAATGATTTCTCCCAGGGTAGTGAAGGTTGGGGAGTCCCTTTAACCCAAGAAGTTTTCAATTCTGTGAACATAATAAAAACTCAAATAACAGTTTGAGTTTATCACAAGGATTATATTTCTTGCTTAATTTAAGTTTTTATAGATGTTCTACCTCTGGGATGATGGAACAAATGTGATTTTGTGGCATGTTCTTGTGTGAGTGTCAACTGGGTTTGAGAGATGGCTGCAGATTCCAGTCTTCTCAAGTTAGGTCCCCAGGATGGGTGGAGTGCAGGACAGGGTTTCGTAAGAGTCCAAATTTGATAGGAAAGAGTGCTAGTAAGTGCTTAGTGTCACATAGATGCCAACCTAGCCCTAAGGTAGCAGCAAGTGGGGAGTGGTGCACCCCTCTCTCCCAGGGAGGAGAAAGAGTGAAGCAATTGTTGAGAGGTGTCAATGAGAAACCTTGGGCCACTATGCAGGCTGTGGGCCTTCTATAACTCCCTCTCTGGCCTGCTTTTCTGGCCAGTGCCTCTAGAGGACCCACTGTAGGGATCAGGGTAGATGATTTCTGGGCCATCATGTCTCAGGAGAGAGTTGACTACATTTTATGCTGGGAGATAGTCACTCTAGAATAAAGAATGTTTGGTTTTTGAGTGTGGAAAAACTGACTTAGACATCACCGTGGCTGGAGGAAGTGAGGGAGAGAGCCCTCAGGCTGGCTCTGAAGCATCCTCTCAGTCTGGTGAGGCCTGGCCCTTGTCCTCTTTATTCCCAAGTCCTTGGATCCAGTGTGTAATGGAGTCCTGGCAGTTGAGATTCTGGTGGGGTTGGACAAGCACAGATTGGAGTGCAGGGAATGCTGTGACTGCCTCTGTGGCCACCATCACATATTCTGGTACAAGCAGTGTGTGTCTGTCCCCATGTGGGTGACACCCCTCCTGAGCCACTTGGTAAACCCTTAGGGTCTCTGGCCCACATCACCTCAGCTCACTCAAGTTCTAGTCACACTGCACTGGTATCCACCCAGGACCCTGATCATGTGAGGTTTTGCAACAGGACCTAGGTTTTCTGAGGCTGCTTTGGGCTTGAACTGTGTAATGATAGTTGAGAGGAGTTTTGGCTGGAAGTGCCAGAGGTTTCATCTACAATCCGGATCGTCTAACTTCATGGTGCCTGGAGGCTGAAGGGGGCCAGCTCTCAGCTGGTGAGCAGTGGCAGCACACAGAACTGAGATCATGACCCTGCTTACTCTGTTTAGTGTCCTGGATGACCCATTTTGGTGTTCATTTTCTCCTGGAATCCTTGTGGTTGGAAGTGTGGAAGTGCCACACCAAGGCCACAAAGTATGTCAGACACCAGGGGGACTGGCTCCAGACTCAGCCCTAAACTCTGAAACATGCCTTGACCTGAGTCCCACCACTTCTGAGGCAGGCAAAAAGACAGTGAGAACCAGCACTCTAGGTGTCACAGTCTCTTGGCACTGTTGCAGAGACCTTTATTTCCTTAGAAGGCCCTGGAGTAAGCCAGGTTCCTGTGGATGCCAGGGCAGATATAAGCAAGAATTTTGAAATGAGTGTTGCTCTTTTGGGGAACATGGAAGAGACAAGACAGCTGTTCATTAAGACCTGTGGGTGCACTCCCACCATCTCAGCACACTCATGTCTCCTGATAGCCTGCCTGATGTTTCCTCCTCACTCTCCTACTCCACAGGTAAGTTCAGCAGGGGTTACTAGGGCCAGGGCCAAGTATGTGGCCAAGACCAGGGTTCAGAGTGTGACAAAGTTTATGGCCTTGTTTGTAACCAGGGCCAGGACCCACAATGTGACCAAGACAAGTACCCAGAGTGTGACCAGTGTCAAATTGTGTGATGAAGGCCAGGGCCCAGTGTGTAACCATGACCAGTGCCTAGAGTGTGACCAAGATCAAAAACCAGAGTGTGACCAGGATCAGGTACAGAGTGTAACCAGTGCCAGTGCCCATTGTGTGACTTGTTCAGGGCCCCATTGTGACCAAGCCAGTGCCCAACTGTGACCAGATTAGGACCTGTTCTTGACCAGGCCAGAGCACAGAGTATAACCAGGTCATGACACACTTGTGACAAGGTGAGGGACCAATTGTGACCAGATGAGGGTACAGATGTGAACAGATTCAAGGAACAAAGTGTGACCAGGGTAAGGACCCAGAATATGATGAAGTGTGATCATGATCAGGGAACTGAGTATGACCAGATCAGGGCCCAGATTGTGACTAGTGTCAGGACCCAAAGTGTGATCAGATTCTGGGCCCAAAGTGAGATCATGGTCCAGGTCCAGTGTATAACCAGATCATAGCTCAGTTGTGCTGGGCCAGGGCCCAGTGTTCACCAGGATCAGTGACCAGTGTGTGACCAGGTCAGGACCAGTTGTGACCAGATCGGGGCTCAATTGGGACCAGATCAGGGTACAGAGTCAATACATTCAAGGCCAGAGTATGAGCAAATTCAGGACCTAGTTTATGACAAGTGTAAGGACTCAGAAAATGACAAAGGTCAGTGTCCCAAGTGTTATCATGGTCAAGATACAGACTATGACCAGAGTCAGGCCCAGTTGTAACCAGATCAGGGCCCTGTGTTTGAACAGTTTAGGTCCCTGTGTTGGAACAGGTGAGGACCCAGTTGTGACCGGGCAGGACCTAGTTGTGACAAAGTCAGGACACACCAGTGAGTACAACCAGGGTTTCTACCTATACCCTCCTTTCTCATCTTTCTTTAAAAGTAGCTGGTGCCCTTGGGAACAATCTGAATCCAGCATTTCTCATACAGTGTGTGGAGTGGACAAAATATCTGATTGTTCTTCTGAGGCCCTCTGGGAAGAGTCAGCCCTGCTGTTCCCATGTGGCAGGGTGGGGACAGGGCCAGAGCAGTTACAGCATTTACTTAAATGTTATGGCCAATCTCAGTGTCCAGATCATAAATGGGCATATTCCTGGGCCTGCCCTGCTGCTGGTGGTCCTGGTTCCAGTTGCATGTTTCCCACCTCATCACACTTCCCTCCCCTTCAGGAAGGCAGGCACTCACTTTCTCAGGTATTCAGGAAATATCACACATTAGTCTGACAAGAGGAGATTGGAAGTAACTGATTACCTGAGACCAAGAATTCTTGACACCTTGGCTCTGGATGAGGGAGACATTCCTCAGTTCAGAGACCCAGACATCCCACTCTAAAGGCATCCACCCATAGGCATGCACCCTGGAGTTTGGAAGGACCAATCTACTAAGCACTCCAACTGGTCCTGGCCAACCACCTGCATGCCTATCTGGAAGACAACCTGCGGATTGTTCTGGGAGTCCACCAATTGCTTTCATGGAAGACTGTGCTCTCTCCAAGGCAGGAATTAAAGGCCCTGAGTAAGGCCCACCCTGTGGCCTGTTCCTCCCCTGTGCAGCAGATGCATACCTTTCTAGGGACATGTCCACTTAAGTCAGCCAGATGTTCAGGATGTCAGCCATGCCTTTGAAGCCCCTGGGCACACAAGGTTGGGCACCCACAGTCTCACCTGGTCCTGCTAGCTGGAACAGAAACAGCAAACAGAGCAGGCATCTCAGCACTGGTCTGGGAAGTCAGGTGGAAGGGAATGCAGAGCAGGTGTCTGGCCTGCCTTAGGCCAGCTGACTTTCACAGGGCCTGCAACTCTGGTGGGTGGGGCCAGGGTCCCAGCTAACTCCTGACTACAACATTTGTGGCCACAAGGTGTAGTCAGATGATGAACACTTCTGGAATTCACCTGAATTCCACAGTCTGCAAGGTGACCTGCACCATGCACTCAGGACCAAGCACTCAGGACCAAGCACTCAAGATGTTGGAGGATGCCACTCTGCTGACAAATACTGGTCAGCTCCAGTCCACCTCAGAAGCCCAGAGGACAGAGGCAGTGTTGGGGGCTATGTGATGTGGAAGGCACCGGGATGGCACTTGGCAGCCAACCAGAGGTTGCTTCAATCACATCGGTGGTGAAGAGATTGATTAACATAAGCACACCCAGGTGATTTGTCATTGACCATATCCAATTAAGTCCACACACACAACATGTGCACAGGTGCTCCTGCTCGTGCCTGCTCGTTTTTGACCTTTACCATGATTGGGCAGCTAGCTCTCACCTAATCTTTGCATGATTGGTGTCAGCCCAACCCTTCGCCTCCTGGAGGGGATATAGGCTGACTCTCCTTGAGCGCCAAAGAGAAGGTTTTTTTCCAGGTTTGTTCCAGGTTTGAGGTTCCAGTTCCCGGGTTCCTGATTCATCAATAAACCGTTCCGAATTCAAGAGCCTCGCTACTGTTTTGTTCCCCATGCCAAATTCACTCTGCTGGACCATGTCAGGCAGCTTGCCTGCTACTGAGCATGGAGGTTGTAAGTGAACCTACCCAGCCTCTCAAGAGTCCTCTGCCTCAGTTGGTGACTATGGGAATGAATCAAACAGCATGGTCATTTCTCTGTATGTCCTTGACAAACTTGCACTTCTGGGTCTTGACCACACTCTCAAGGCTTGTTGGAGCCTGAGCTGTATTCTGCTTGGTGCCAGAGGCCTGGGAGGAAGTGACCATCTGGACTGCTGAAGGGTCTTTCTTCCCTGCATCTAGTGAGCCCACATGATATCACAGCATCTAGTCAGGAATCCCTTGCCCTGGATGCAATCACCTCATCAAGTACCCCATGTATCCAGATGCCATGGTGACCCACAAGTCCAGACCCTGCCCTAAGCTACACAGCTGACAGAGGTGGGTAGGTGGGTGAAACTAAGGTCCTCAGCTCCCCCAACCTGGCCACCAGGGCTAATTTCCCTGGTCAGTGAGGGACTGAAAATGAGCCCAGGAATACATGACCTCACAACCAGAGGGAAAAGAGGGGTAAGGGGCAATCTCAGCTGGGGTACTCAGGACAAGAGTCCCTGTAAGGGTTTCAGTTTCTACCAGCCCTGTGTGGCTTGACTGAGTTCTCATTCTGTCAAATAAATATTCAGGTGCAGAGTGTGGGAATTTGAACTCTCTTCCTGACTATCAGGATTCCCCATGGCCCCATTTCATTGAAAGTAGAAAAAGAACCTGGGATACATGACCAGCCAAGTCACACAGGGGAAAGGCCTGCCCTCCACTCAGGGGACTAATTCCTTCAGTCTGAGGAGACAGACATCCTTGGTGTTGTGGGCTCATGTCTGCTTTGTGTGGGAATTTTCACTACCCTCCTGGGATCCAGCTGTGATAGAAGCACTTGTAGCCTCAGACCCCACCACAGCCTGCCTTGTGCTGATGAGCTGGTTAGGGCTCATTGGAGCAGCCTGAGTGTGCCCCACAAGATGGAGTATTGACCTTGGCAAGTAGCCAGGCTCAGTGGTGATGGAAGTGACAGACCTATACCCAGCACCACCGCATATCCCTGCATACTCCCAATATCCCAGGAGGAGGACTGCATCCACTGACTTCCCAGACAGGGAGCTCCAGCCACACTGTCCTGTTTATCTGTCAGCATGAAAGGCCTGGGTTCACCCAGGAGGAGCAGCACATTCCTGAAAGGCAGTCAGGACAAGTGACCAGACTGAAAGTTCTGCTTGGTGTGTTTGTTGTGACTAAGCTTCACGTCAGGTCACCTACACAGTAAAGCAGGGAGCCCTCAGTTGAGAAAACAGAAAACTGGCCAGTCATCCTGGTTCTTATACTTGGAACCTACACCACAAAGGGACTTTGCAGATGGGATGAAGTTAAAGTTTTGGATGAAGGAAGGAGATCCAGGAGACCCAGGGGCCCTGATGTCATCCCAGGTTCTTATCAGATGGAAGAATGAGGCTGGGGTCAGATACAGATCAGTTTGCTGCTGTCCATGCCCCAAGATGATTCTTCTCACACCTGTGTCTTCAGGTCTATGAGGAGAGAAAGCCCACATCATCCAGATGTGCCCAGGGCTCCATCAGCCTACACTGACTTGATCAAAATGTTTCTTCCACAGAGAATCACACCTCCACACTCTACTACTTGGTTTGCCCAGGGCAGCTCTGGTGTGGCAGGGCCCCTCCTATTTTTGTCTCTGTGCCCCTACTTCTTCTGCACAGCAGCCCTGAACCCTCAGCAAAGCTGACCCAGAGCCTCCTAGTGCTGAAAACAGGGTTCATCATTTATTCTGTATGCTTGAGGTCCTTTTTCACTGGTCATGATGAGGAGATGAACACCCAGATCCAGGGTGCCTGGTTCTACCAGTTCTTCCATTTATTCACTGTGACCTCAGGTTAGTTACTAAACTTCCCTGGAACTCAATGGTCTTATGTGTAAATGGAGTGTCATGAAGGCACCTACTTTTTAGGACTTGTGGAATAAGTTTGATGCACACAAGTCCTCATCGAGTGCCACTGTCCCCTGGAGTTCTCTTGACCACATTAACAGTTCCAGCACCACAGCATGGCATTTACCAAATTCTGACTGCTGCAGATTGACTTTCTGTGCAGAGGCACAAGCATCTTTCTGGACCCCCTACTGCCAAGGCTGTGCAGACAGGCTGGTCTGCTATGGCCCTGACACTTTTTTGGCAGCACTGTGATGAGCACAGTTTCTGGATGGGCCACCTGAGACTTCAGACTTAGTACAGAACTATTCTGAGGGGTGACTTCAGGATGCTGTAACACAACCTGCCACCCTGCATGCCCAGCAGCATCAAAGGGTCCCTAGAACATCTTCACAAGCAGCCTTGGTCCTTGAGTCACTCCATGTGCCAGGAAGGCATGGCCTCTCCACAGCTCCAGGGCAGACTCAAGTGTTGGGACTAATGACATGTTAACTAACTCAGGCTGACTCCTTACTCACTGGCGAGTAAGCAAGATCAAGGCCTCAAAGGCAATTTTGAAAGTTAATGATGATGAATTAGACCACCATCAGGGATTAGTTAACAACAGTTCCGTGAATGTGATCAGCTCGTGCTTGCCATATAGTCCAATGGGACTCTCGCCTGCGTGAACCTCCCTGCCTTGCTGACCTTTAAGCTGATTGGTTCCTGCCTAGACCCCACCCTACATAAAAGCTGTGCAATTTCCTCAATAAACAAGTTCCTGCTGTGATGGGTCTCTCCAATGCATCTGATTGTCCTCTGCCAGGAGGGCTGGGAGCAGGCGGTCAGTCAGCCTTACCTATCCTGATCTGACCTTGTTGGGGAGTGTCCCCCTCCCTTGCCACTGGCCAAGAAAGACAAGGATGCTTAAGACCCTGGCATCTGTTGCTGAACATGGGGCCCCTCAAGGCTGAACCACAGCCAAAGGAAACAGGCAGTTTCAAAACCTAAAGTACTGGCAGAGGGCCAAGTACCAAAACCTAAAGTACCAGAGGGCAAAGCGAGTTCCGAGGTAAGGCATCCCTGAAAAGATGGGGCAAACACACACCATACATGGTGACCCTGCGCTCTCAGCTCTTAGACTCATGCTGAAGAGTAGGGTCCTTGAGTGGTCTGATACACACGTGGAAAAAGCCTGGGACACCTTTACTTGGGTGGCCCCTTGATTTCCCCCTGCTATTCTTTTTGACTGGTCCACATGGGATCGTGTAGAACAACTTGTTAAGAAGAGGGAAATCAGTTTAGGGGAGCGTCCCCCAGTAGGACTCTGCCCTACGTTATCTGCCCTTAAGGCCTGCTTCTCTCCAGGACCTCCCAAAGGGGGTTCCAAGTTTCTCCCCAAAGAGCCGCCACCTAAAGAACCAACAGCTCCTCCTGTTGCATCTCCTTCCAGAAACTTGCCACATAATAAACAATGTTGGGAGACCTTTAATGAGGAGCCCAATTCATCTCCATCTGCTCCTCCAAGGTTGAGGAACCACGAGGGCAGCCAACCTCTACACATAGCGAGGTCTCACTTCCACCCAGGGGAGGTCCATCACCACCATCTTGTATTCTGGGGCCACATCAGACTCCAATGAAAGCCCTCACCCTCCTCCTTCTGGATGGTGGGAAATCTTCCCAGTGGCCATTTTATGATACTGGGCAAGAACTCACAGACTCTAACCTCCCCCCTCCCTGTATGACCTTCCCGGTAAATGGTAAAATGTTAGTTTGGGAAGGAAGGACTACCGATCACAAATTGTCCTGTGCAGGGATGAAAGATTGCTCCATAGGCAGGTGGATTGTGGCTACCAAAGATATTGGCACACAGCTTCTGCAAGCAAGCAGGCAAATGGAAAGGGATTCCTTATCTTCAATTCTCTTCTTTCTTGCACTTCTCTGCTCTTCCTGCAAACTTGAATGCGTCCTTCTTCTCACCCTCTCAGTTCCTCTTCCTCCTCCAACTTCACCCCACCCAGCCCACTTAGTCTTCCTACCATGAGGTCCCACAAACACTGGTGTGGAGGGAGTAACCAGCCCAACCATCAGTGACGTGTCCTAGTAAGCAGTATGATATAGTAGCCCCAGTCCCCAAAAGTATTGGGAGATAATTGTTTCATAATTTTCTGCATTCAAACCTGAATTGATTACTAACCAGCAATAAGGGTTAAAATGCCCTAGGAATCAAGATTCTGCTAGAACATTTTAGCCCTTTCAGATCCTGATCTCAGTCAAGGCTTACATTGAAATGTAAATAGAGAAAGCTTGAAGGCTCAGTAGAAGACAGGTCTCAAACCCAAGAAAACAAAGAAAAAAAAAAAAAAGACCAAAAAGTCTTACCTGAACTCCAGCAAAAGTAAATTTTATGGTGTTTTACTAAAGTAATTAATGGAGGTATCATTTTTCCAGGATTCTTGTTTTTTTTGAATTCTACATTTTTTTTGAGCTCATGACTTTTTTTGATCAGTTCTATTTTTTTATTCAACTAGAGTTTTTGGAGATCTGTTACATTGCAATGGAGATTCACCTATAAAGTTTCAAGGCCTTTGATTTTGTGTTATGTGTATGCTGTGCTGTCTGATGTCATGTTTTGTCTGTATCAAAACTGAGCGCTCCTAAAATTAAAATTTAAAAATGGATCCAAATACTTTTATTTCACGTGATTTAAAAAGGTTTGATTTAAATTGGGTAAACTAATAGAAGTAAAATGTCTTGAAAATAACTCACAAGTCTCTAGGTTGTCAAACTAATAAAATGTTGTTGTTAATAAAATGTCTAACATCAATTTTTGTAGGACTTTCCTCCAACAAGAAAAAGATGGCAAATACTCTTCAGGACACTTGTCTAATATCTTGGTTTTTTTTTTTTTTTTTTTAAGAAAATAAGTGAATTAGAATTGACATGCATGGGATTACTCAAATGTGTTTCTAGAGAAAATTGTTTTGTGTCATCACTAAATTAAAAACAAGGTTACTAAGAGCTATGTCCTAATAGATACAATTCTATGTACGAAGGGTAGCAAAAGTTTCAACTGTTTCAATTAGAGTACTATAAATAACAAAATATTTAATCTTGTTAAAATAGAGTAATTTATCTAAATTCAGAAAAATTGGGGTTTATACAATTATGGTTAAGCAACTGTTAGAGTATTGTACTATGTTACAGAGTCTAAATTTTTCTTTAAAAAACTAAATTTGGTAAGATAAAAGTGTCAAGGTAATTGTGAAATGGTCACTCTTTGTATATTAAATGTGAAATGGTCACTCTTTGTATATTAAATGTGTTCATATTTTCCAGGTATATAAGTTTTTAAAGCAGGGAATTTATCAAGCTGCTATTCTCCAAACTAAACTTGTCTGTAATACTAATTTTAAACCTAAAAAGAGTAAATTTTATTGGGGATTTATTTCTATCATTTAATGTTCTATATAGGACCTGTCATCAATAGGGTATATGTAAAATTTGTTAAATGTATTTCTGAAGATTATTGAGAGCCTGATTTGTTTAAAGTTTAAACATAAAAAACATTTTGCCATTTCACCACACAAAAGGAAAGTTAAAAACTCTCTCAGCATTTCTTTAATTCATGTTTAGATGATGTAAAATTGTGTTAACTAATGTTCATATAGACTCAGGACTCAATATATGTAAACTGCTTAAAATGACATTTAAGAAAGAGTGTAATGTACAGTAGCAAAAATGGAACAGCAGTGATTTAGAGTCTCTGACCTCATGACTTTGTACAGTGGACTTCCTTGAGAGCTACACAGAGCTCCTAACATTGCACTTTGCAGCTCTACCATCTTAGATCTACAGGCTCAACTTTATTCCTTGGCCGCTGTCATCCTGCAATGGTGAAGGAAGGAGGACTTTGCCTGTTCCTTGGTTAAGAGTGCTGTTTCTATGCCAACCGCTCTGGCATTGTACAAGATAAAATCAAAAACCTACAAGAAGATCTGGAACATCGTAGGAGTGAGCTCCACTTGAATTTCCTCTGGACTGGGTTACATGGGTGGCTCCACTACCTCCTCCCCCTTAGGGGACTGCTAATCACCATTATCCTTGTTTTCACCTTTGGGCCTTGCATAATCTATAAGCTTATCCATTTCCTGAAAAGCTAGGCTAAGTCTGTGCAGCTCATGGTGGTCTGACAGCATTATACCACCCTTCATAATGATGATTGGGAGCCCTATAGGATCATGGATCACTCGTATCAAGACACTGGGGTCTAAGTGTCTCTCCCTTAAGCCCTGCTCCTCCTGAGGGGCCCACCTGAAGTGCTAAGGTGGTAGTCAAAGATGGGTAAGATTCATGGGGAGCTCATACTGACCTAAGACAGGAAATGAGGGCTAGAGCCTTATTGCCCAATGACAGGTAAGGATGTTGCTCTGCTGTGGACAACCTAAGACAGGCACACCTTCGAGTAAGGCAGACCCCTAAATTGCTAGGGTGATGGTCCATGATGGGTAAGACCCTCCCAGGGGCAACCTAAGACAGACACACCCTTAATATAAAACAAAAAAGGGGGATGTGTTGGGACTAATGACATGTTAACTAACTCAGGCTGACTCCTTACTCACTGGCAAGTAAGCAAGATCAAGGCCTCAGAGGTGATTTTGAAAGTTAATGATGATGAATCGGACCACCATCAGGGATTGGTTAACAACAGTTCCGTGAATATGATCAGCTCGTGCTTGCCATATAGTCCAATGGGACTCTCGCCTGCGTGAACCCCCCTGCCTTGCTGACCTTTAAGCTGATTGGCTCCTGCCTAGCCCCCACCCTACATAAAGGCTGTGCGATTTCCTCAATAAACAAGTTCCTGCTGTGACGGGTCTTCCCGATGCGTCTGATTGTCCTCTGCCGGGAGGGCTGGGAGCGGGTGGTCAGTCGACCTTACCTATCCTGATCTGACCTTGTTGGGAAATGTCCACTTCCCTTGCCACCGGTCGAGAAGGGCAAAGGGGCTTAAGACCCCAACACTCATGGACAGCAGCTGCAGGCACCCTACCATTTCCTCTGGCTTCTGGCCATTTCTTCCCACCCCACTGCTGAGCATAGACCCAGAGGACTATGGACCCTGGCAAGTGCCATGAGATACTCAGCACACCAAAGTCTGCCCCAGGGATGTTGTGCAGTGGGGCTTTTCATGTGACTGGGTATATGCCCTCTCCCTGAAGATGAGGCATGAGGCTTGTAAAGCAACCCAGATACCAAAAAGTCCTGAAGCTCCCACTCCACAACAGCACAGACTCTACCAGAACAGTAGAGACCTCAGGCCCACCCAGACCTTCTGCCCACCATCCACAACTCAACCCCACCTCCTGGAGAAGAAGGACAGCCCAGAGGCCAGGAGCACACACTGTGGGCTACTCAGGGTCACATTCTGGACAGACACCTGCTCCCATATGCTTGAATGCTGGGTTCTTTCAGCTGAAAAATGGAGGTGACACAGCATCTAGGAGACCAGGCAGCCTGGAAAAGCAGGTTTTCCACAGGGAGTGTTGCCAGCTCAAGCTCTGGACATGGGTGCTGTTCCTAAATGCAGAGAGCTGTCCATGGATGCTCTCCCTCTCTTTGCACCTCTGTCTGTCTCCTCTCTCCTCACCAACTCTCCCTTCCTCTTTTTTTTCAGTCTCCCTGCTGGAAGGGCATACTGTCACCACAGCCCCTGCCCACTCCCCTCCCCATTTGACCCTTTTATCAGCCTCTTTTTCCTCCAGGTCCACCAGGGATGTCCTGGGATCCTCCCCTACTCCATGCAGCCCCATCAACTCTAACAAATCAGGTGACTTTCTCCTGTTGCAAGCTTACAACTCCCAGAGCCCCTCACATATTAATGTACCTGGTCTCACCAGAAGACTTCTGGTGCCCCAGGCCCACAAGCTGCCATTGGTGGGCTGTTGCTAATATACCTGGCCTTCTTGTCCAGTCCTCCATCCTGCTACCCTGGCCAAGGCTAGAGCTACATATCCCTCTGTCCAGTCTCAACTTTCCTGGCCCTGCTGCAGGGATCTCTAACTCGGTCACTGCCCTGCTGTGCTACAGGTACTCATCCAGAGGGGGCTCCTTCCTTTCACCAGAATGAATTCCAACACCCAGGTCTCTATCCAAGCTCCCAGCCCCTCAGAGATCCCAGTTTCCTTTACTAATCTCTAGACATTTCTCTGAATGCTCTGCTGCTACAAATTTCTTCTCACCACTCAGAAGAAACACTAACTGGAGGGGAAAGCACTGGAAAGTCCTCCACTAAGGATACCCTTGACCTTCACCAGGATACAGACTGCAAGATTCTACTGAAGTCCCTGTGCCACCACTTCCCATTTACTCCTTCTCAGGATCTAGAACAAGCCCATAATCTTCTCCAGTTTAGAAAGTTTCATGAATAGAATCAGAAGGGGGCACTACCTTGAACTAGAATGGGCTCAGTGCTGTGCATCTGCATCCAGAGTACATTCACGCTCTGCTCTCTGCTCTTGAGTGACTTTGTTGCAGAGTCTCCTCCTCTCTCAAGTTGATGGACAGATTAAACCTGACCCAACTTCAAGTGTCCTCCAGGTCCTTTCCTGCCTCCTTGCTCTGTGGCTTAGACAGCAAGTGCTGGACACAGTGAGGTGACTATGGAGATCAAAAGTCTGATTCCCAGAATGTAACAAACTGTCAGAGGCTTGGAAGAGGAAGGATTTGCTTTGGCTCTGAATTTTAAAGGACTCCATTACAGGCCTGCTTGTGAGGCAACACATCATGCAGGAGTGTGTGTCAGAGAAAATGACCCACCTCATATCTGGGATGTAAGAGAGAAACAGGATAAGCCTAGGTCCCACAGTCTTCTTCAAACAAACACCTAAGGTCCCTGAACACCCTCCAGATCCCACCTTCTATGTCCTCTTGTGAAGAAGATGATTCAGGGACTGGGCATGAATGGTTGGCCTGTGTGGGCAGTCTGTCCTGCAGGCAGTTCTGCTGGGCTTCACTCCTGGTGTGGCATGAGACACACCCATGCTAAGACAATATTTAGGTTTCCCTGAAGACCAGTCTGACCAGCATCCTGTCTGCAAGGAAGGCCCAGGGCCATCAGTTTTTTACCTTGGCTTTATCCTGGGGCAAAGCATGAAGGCCACCTTTTCAGGAGGGAATGGATACAAGGAGTAGGACAGATGGCTCTAGGGTAGGGCAAGGACTCTGACCCCTCTGCTGTCCTTGCCATGTCCCTGCTGCCCATGGGCAGATATCAGGCTCTCTGTGCAAGAACCCACTGTGCCACCTTGATGGGGGCTCAGTCTCTTCCCTGGGCAGTGGCAACGCCCCACTCTCAGCCAGGACACTCCCCTTGCCAAGGCCACAGGAAGACTGCAAGCCTTAGAGACAACAGGAAGGGATGAAGAGCACCAGGGCTTCTGTAGCTTTTGTCAGTTAGGGAGTGTTAACCCCATCTCTTTTTCCAACCCCATGGCAGTCCTAGCATGCAGGTGTTCTAGGGCTGCCCAGGGAACACCAAGAATAAATATTGATAAGAAAGGCTTTTCTTTCATTAGAGAGCATCCTGGCCCAGAAGACCAGAGAAGGGACACTGAAGCCCTATCCTGGTCAGGAACAGTCCCTTGAGTAGGTGTTGCCCTGCTGGACCAGGATTGCCCTCCATCTCAGCCAGGAAGCTTTAGTGGTGCAGAGAGTGGTACCTGGTCTATGGAAGGCCTGCCCTGGCATGCTAATGCAGCCTTTGCTCTTGCACATGGCACCATAGGTTACAGTCTCATAATCTGTGCATTACAAGGAGCCACTGAGCACAGAGTGTGATCCTCACCCTTGTGACCTTCCCAGTGCCATATGAGCTGTCTGTTAGGGTCTGTGACCTTCACATGAGCACAGTCATGGGTGACTTTTCTGGGGTGCCACTAGGAGGGCAGTGTGCTTCCAGCCTGTCCTCCCCTGGGCACAGGTAGGCAGGGTTGTGTTGGACACCGGTCCCTACAAGCCCACTGCCATCTGGACATTAGAATTCAGTGGAGGAGACTAGGGCCTTTCCTTATATGTCAGACTCAGGGTTTCCTTGTCTTCCCAGGCTGTTCTGTGCACATACACATTATGTCATCACCATAATTGCCTATGACCACCAGAGGATAGGGTGGCACCAACACTGGTGATCCTGAGGGTCTTGATCTGCAAGACGCAGTCAACTACAATTGAGGGACAAAATACACAGCAGACACCCCATGCACACACATCTCATTACACATCACACAGAAAAAGAAATGTAACACACAACACATGCCCCATGCCACAGAACCAATAAACTCAACAAAGCACCCACCACAGGTACACTCATCTTCTTACACATCACCCAACACACAGAACACAACACAGCACTGATCATGTGTACACACACCTCCTTACACAGCAAGAACACACAAAATGCAACACAACACACAACATAAGCATGCAACTCCTTACACAGTACACAGCAATCACAACATGTCAGAGAAAACACCACAGTACACACACTCTCTTACACATCACACAACACAAAAATGCAACATAGCACACACCACATGTACACACCCCTCCTTCAGTTTTAAATCACACATCATGCAACACAGCACACACCACACGTAAACAACCTTCTTACACATCATACTACACAATACATACTGCAGAACAAAGAGCATACATCACATGCACACACACCTCTTTACACATTGTAAAACACAAATGCAAGACACAGCATGTACCACAGCACACACACATCCTTATACATCACACAGCACACTACCAATGCAACACGCAGCACATACAATGTGCACACACACCTCACACCTCATATAACACACACATTCAATGCATAGCACACACCATATGCAACTTCCTTACACATCACAAAACACAAAATACAACACAGCATATGGCATGTGCATACAAACCTCCTTGCACATCACACAATGCACATCAAAACACAGCACACACCAGGTGCATGCACATAACTTACACATCACACAACACACACTTGAAAACACAGCACCCCCCATGTGCTCACACACCTCATTACATGTCACATAGGCACTCAAAACAAAAAACCCTCACACAGGACACACAACTTACACACAAAGAGCACATGACATTCACAGCACCCTTGTGTCCATACACACAGCACACACACCACATGCACACCCACTTGCACACTTTACACACATCACTTGCACTCATGTCACTACACACCTACAAAATTCTTTGACTTTACTGGGAATTTTTATGGTTCATTACATGGTCAGTGGTGGGAAAGGTGTGGACATGCGTCATGTGTCCTTCACTGCAGAACCAGGTTCCCTGGCCATGGGGAGACCCTGGTAGGCATTGGGTTCTAGAGGAGGGACTCAGCATCCCTGGGTCTCTACTCTTGGGCCTAATGAGTGTCTCCTTGACCCTGGTCTCTGTTGATAAACTGAGGGCCCAGGTCCCAGCTCAGGTGATGCCCCTCACTCCAGGCCATACATGTGTGCCCACAGGACAGAAACCATGCCCCACAACTCAGCATCACCATGCCCTAGAACTGTGGGTTCCCACCATCCCTCATACACATGGTCTGTCCATCTATTCACCAGGTCCAGGGAATTACTGTCCAAGGACTCTGCCCTGAGTCTTTCCATTTCTTCCGTGGGCTGTACTCCAGCTGTCATCTCCTGCAAAGTAGAACTACGAAGGAGAGATTAAGCACGGGGTAGGCCTCCAGGCTCACAAATCCTCTCCTCTGGACTCTCTACCTGCAGCCCTGACTGTTCCCAGTGACCTGCCTTTAAGCCCAGGAGCAGCTTGTAATGGACTTGGCAGTTGAGGGCTCCATGTACTTATAAGGACTTGCTGTGGGCCCTGGAACAGCAGAGAAGGGAAGGACGATGAGAGTTTAGGAGGGGAAAAAGAGATGCTGGTAGGTAGACACCCCAGAACCAGACTGCACATGACAACCACTGTGCAGAGGACATGGTCATCACCTTCTTGAGGGACCAAGGGTCCGCAGACTGGGGACCCTTGGGAGTGCCCATAGGAGAACATGCACTGGAGAAAATATTATGTCTTCCTGGGACCAAAGAATCTGGAGTCAATGCTGACAGGACTTGGACCTTTGAAGGCATCAGAACTAAGAGAAAAATAAATTTGATCACAATTTGGCCAAAGTGAGGAAAAAACTGATCTACCAGACCATCCATGGCAGCACTGCCATCCACAGGCACTGAGACAGGAGACAAGCATGTGGAGAACCAGGACCCTGACAAAGCATGGTCCCAGCACTGCTTTTCTTCCTGGGCCAGGTTGTGGCCTGGCCAAGCTCCCCCCTGTGGTATAGGATGGCTGCCTGCAGGGAGCTGTGACCTTGGCAGCAAATGGCAAGCACTGAAGAAAAAGCAATATGGACCTTCATTGAAATTCTCTCATTTTATTCAGGTTCTCTCACCATTCCTCATCTAGTCCATCCTGCAGTCTTGAGTGGAGTAGAACTCTCTGTCATCTGTCCCTGCATGTAGCAAAGGTGTGGAGATCCCCTCAAGGACACCAAGAGTTTGTGAGTGAGAAGAGGCAGCATAAAGAGCTGCCTAATGGCTCCTGTAGTTGACAACAGGGAAATCTGCTCAGAAGCCTGGGCAACATCTGGTTTGATAGGGTTGGCACATGGCCTGACTCAATCTGACAATTCCTACATCCTGAACAACTGTTTTGAATGGCATTGCTGATTGTCCACCAAGTGGTCTTGGTCCATGTTGCCAGGTTGGACATGTCCCATCTTTTGATCAGATTGAATCTCTGCTCAAAAGGGAAATGAAAGACTAGGAGTCAATGGGAAAGACCTTTTAGACAAAGTGAGCACCGAAAGAGCTCAGTGAGAGTGGTTTCCCTGGTGAACTTTTACCTAGAATTCTGAAGATCATGCCTGAGATCCACCAAGTGCAGCAGCAGGTGGACTTACAGTGGATAGTGGCCCTGGTGAGCACCTGCTTACTGCCCAGTCCAGACTCCAGGTTTACTGACTGCAGTCTCTCTACTGTCAAACTTTTCAGGTCCCCCTTTTATCTTATGGGGCTTTCCTTCTCCAAGAGTTCTGTGGGTGACCAACATGAAGGCTCTTGGAATGTCTGCGAGGGTGTGGGACTCACAGGAAATACTCAGACCTACCTCTTGTCTCACTACCCATCATCCCAAACCCATGTGCTTCCAGAGTTTCCTATTTTAACTCTGACTTCTCCTCATCTAACCCTGGAGTACATGCACCTGGGTGCAGACCCTTTCTCTAAAGTGGAGCTGAGACCTCCCACATCTCTTCCCTATCAACCCCCATCAATCATGTGACTCCTGAAGTTCTAGGTAAGATTCTCTCTGTGATTTGGGTAGGATTCCAGGTGACCCACCTGTGGGGTCAATGAGGCATCAGCTGAGTGACCAGGTGACCCTGGCTGCTACCTCATTCCCAGGGCCACTGGACAGCATTTAACCTGCAATTAAATTCTTCATTTATTGTGTCACAAAAAACACCCATTGCTCTAGAAGACTTGGGGAATGTGGAATATATGAGGGCAGGAAGAAATGATGACCTGCATGGAGCCCAACCACAAATTCCCCCCTAACCTGGCAGTATTTCTGTGGTCTGAAAGCAGTGAGACTAGTGCCTGAGGAAAAACAAAGCCTCCCACATTCCACTGCCAAATTTGAACAGAAAGGCACATGACAGAACCTTCACTCCACTTCTGTCTAGGCAGAACAAGGACCTGATCTTTCCACTCAGCAGTGCAGATCCAGGATATTGTCAGGGGGAGCCAATGTACCTGCCATCTGGTTTTCCATAAAAGTACCCAATGCCTTGCACCAGGATAGAGGCTTATATTTATGCTCCTATAACATGAATGTGATGGGTAATACAAAGGCCTGTATGTGACATGATGAACACAATTTTCCAGAACATATCATTGTCTAACATGCATAATGATGAAGGAGAGGAATGTTGCAATACTTCAAAATTAAATATGTAAAAAGGGATGAGCTACAAATATTCTATGAGGCAGTGAAACACAGGTGTGTTAGATATCAAACCATTTTCAATGAACAGACACTAAAAGAATTGTCATTGTTAATGGTCTTCAAAAACACAAAAGGATATTTCTTCAGCTTCAAACTACTATATCACTACAACTGGAAGGAATTCCAAGATTATTCAGTAAGCAAAGATAATTACTGACAATAATTCAACTTACAAAGAATTCAAATGATTTTGCAAATTCTTAGACCTAACCTGTTGCTTGCAAGGGACAGTTGTATACACTTTTGCAGATTTGGCTTTTCTGGCACAAGACCTCTGAGAAAAGGCTTTCCTTACTCCACAGAAACTACACATAAGCACTTAAACTTAAGCAAGATGTTATTTGGAATTTCAGCACTGAATGAGCCCTCTAGAAATAAAGTGTGCACCTATATATTAAAGATGTAAAGAAAAATTCTGTTATAAAAAAAATGAAAACCCAAAATAGGGAATCCTGAATTTTAAAACCAGATAATTTTAAGAATAACTAAAGATGTGATGGAATTTACCTGCCACAAAAACAGAATCTAAGGGATATACAAAATTCAAAATCCTTTCTTTTATTGGAAATTCTTCTATACACCACAAACATGTCACACACCCAATGACTCTGATTTCATTCTTTAAACATGACTTCTTTTAAAATGATGTTCTTGTATCATTCTTTACCCTGCAAATCATGATCAAGAATTTCCCAGACCATGGCAAAGATGAGTACACCACATCCTTCACCCAAATCTACACAGCATGGGATTCACACATTCACAAATTCAACAAAAGTTTGTAAAAATATTTCATTTGAGTTGAAACTGACTCTCCAATAATACATGGAAACCAGTTTGTAAATACCCACTGTGCATCCTGAGTGACATCAGCAGAAACTAAGATATGTATTCAGCACCATTTCACTCATTTCTTAAAGGAATAATATCTTCCCAATTCACAGTACAAGAGTCTGAGTAAGTGCAGTGTCAAAAACAGCTCTCTTTTGTCATCATCTGTAGATTTTCCAACTGATGTTTACTTTGACATGGAACAGGCCCAGGTATACAAGGGTAATTCATTTTGAGATAACCTGGAAGTGTTTCCCAGAAGTATACTACTTCCGAAACACTACTGCAGTTGACATTTTGAATCATGCTATTAAATGCAGGTGAGTACCTTTCTTCTTCACAAACTTGTTGATTAAATCCCCAATCCAGCATTTTTGTGGCATCATATAACCTATTTTCTCCTGATGGTTGTCTCAACTCTAGGAATGTGTACTCATAGTAATCCAGTTCATGGGGTAGCACTGCTGATTTCTACAACAGTTTCATGCTGAAAATTCATTGTAATGAACTTCCACTTAAAGTGGTACTTTTTCAACTGTGTTCTATTCACTTGATTCAACTGAGGAGCAAATGTTGAGGAACTGGTGAATTGGCATTATCTGAAGATCCTGACAGTGGTACGTGACTGGATCCTCTTCTGGTCTGACTCTGTAAAGTGCTCGACTGGAAAACCAACCCAAGGCAAAACCAAACATGTTCTAATAAATTTTTAATTTCATATTAAAAATAATTCTCTCAGTTCTTATTTGTATGAAATGTCCCACTGTCACCAATGGTTAGTGTCATTTGGGAAAGAATCAAAGCTGTCTATCTAAGGAGGAAAATGGTTGTAGGTCAACACTGGGAAAACAATTTTCCCAGTGGTCTGTGGTGGCCTGGGGAAAAGCAGAGGACAGCACATGTGGGAAACCTTATGTGTTCAGGACCTTATTATATAAGGAGTGTTTGGGTTCATGAAATTCTAAATTCAAACACTTCACACAGTCAACATCTATTTGCCTCAAACTGCCTCCTCCTCCTGAAATTTTCTTTCAAAATTTCTAAATCTCAGATAATTGAGCAAAACAACTGACCCAGTTGAGGTGATGGAACTTCCCAATTATTTCAGATAAGGGGGAAGCTGAGGAAAAAGTTTCTCTAGGGCAAAGGTTACTTTCTTAAATTAGGGAAGGCCTAATTGACTAAACCAGATGTTGTCTGCAAGTGTAAATATCCAAAGGAAATCAGTGATGTCTCACTGCAACAGTGACCCCTGATACAATATGTGATGACAGAATAAAAAAAAAAGTTTAAAATGAGACAACTTACTTTTCATGTTTGGGTGGTCGTTTTTCCAGAAAAGTTCTCAAGTATCATTGAACTCAGTCTAGGTCTAGAAAGTTAATTCTATTAAACTATCCATCATTTAAAATCCTGCTACCCTTGATTCAATCTTTCCAAAGACATGCCTAAGTTTTTTCTTATTATTTTTTGTTGTTTTTCCCTTCCCCCCACCCCTCCCACCCCTCTTTTTCCTCTATACAGTCCTTCCATCCTCCATTCTTGCCCCCTTCCCTAAACCTAACTCTAAACCTAACACTAACACTTCCCATCCCACATTATGTGTCCTCATCCACTTATTAGCGATATCATTCTTCCTTTGGTTTTTTGAGATTGGCTTATCTCACTTAGCAAGATATTCTCCAGTTTCATCCATTTGCCTGCAAATGCCATAATTTTATCATTCTTTATGGCAGAATCATATTCCACTGTATATATATACCACATTTTCTTTATCCATTCATCAATTGAAGGACATCTAGGTTGGTTCCACAATCTGGCTATTGTGAACTGAGCAGCTATGAACATTGATGTGGCTGTATCTCTGTAATATGCTACTTTTAAATTCCTTGGGTATAGGCCAAGGAGTGGCATAGCTGGGTCAAATGGTGGTTCCATTCCAAGTTTTCTAAGGAGTCTCCATACAGCTTTCCAGAGTGGCTGCACTAATTTACAGCCCCACCAGCAATGTATGAGTGTACCTTTCTCCCCACATCCTCGCCAACACCTGTTGTTGCTTTTATTCTTGATAATTGCCATTCTAATTGGGGTGAGATGGAATCTTAGGGTGGTTTTGATTTGCATTTCTATTATTACTAGAGATGCTGAACATTTTTCCATATGTTTGTTGATTGCTTGTAGATCTTCGTCTGTGAAGTGTCTATTCATTTCCTTAGCCCATTTGTCGATTGGATTACTTGCATTCTTGGTGTAGAGATTTTTGAGTTCTTTATAGATTCTGGAGATTAGCGCTCTATCTGAAGTATGATTGGCAAAGATTTTCTCCCACTCTGTAGGCTCTTTCTTCACATTGCTGATAGTTTCCTGTGCTGAGAGAAAGCTTTTTAGTTTGAATCTATCCCAGTTATTTATTCTTGCTTTTATTTCTTGTGCTATTGGAGTCCTGTTGAGGAAGTCTGGTCCTAAGCCAACATGTTGAAGCTCTGGACCTACTTTTTCTTCTATAAGATGCAAGGTCTCTCGTCTGATTCCGAGATCCTTAATCCATTTTGAGTTTAGTTTCATGCATGGTGAGAGATATGGGTTTAGTTTCATTCTGTTGCATATGGATTTCCAATTCTCCCAGCACCATTTGTTGAAGAGGCTATCTTTTCTCCATTGCATATTTTTGCCCCTTTGTCTAGTATGAGAAAATTGTATTTATTTGGGTTTGTGTCCATGTCCTCTATTCTGTACCATTGATCCACCTTTTTATTTTGGTACCAATACCATGCCATTTTTGTTACTCTTGCTTTGTAATAGAGTTGAAGATCTGGTATTGTGATACCCCCTGCTTCACTCTTTCTGCCAAGGATTGCTTTAGCTATTATGGGATTTTTATTCTTCCAGATGAATTTCATAATTTCTTGCTCTATATCTGTAAGTTACATCTTTGGGATTTTAATTGGCATTGCATTAAATCTGTATAGCACTTTTGGTAGTATAGCCATTTTGACAATATTAATTCTTCCTATCCAACAACATGGGAGATCTTTCCATCTTCTAAGGTTTTCTTGAATTTCTTTCTTTAGTGTTCTGTAGTTCTCATTGTGGAGGTCTTTCACCTCTTTTGTGAGATTGATTCCCAAATATTTTATTTTTTTCGAAAGCTATTGTGAATGGGGTAGTTTTCCTAATTTCTCTTTCTGAAGATTCATCGCTTATGTATAGAAATATCTTAGATTTATGTGCAATGATCTTATATCCTGCTACATTACTGAATTCACTTATGAGATCTAACAGTTTTCTGGTGGAATTTCCTGGTTCCTCCAAGTATACAATCATATCATCAGCAAATAGGGATAGTTTTAGTTCTTCTTTGCCTATTCATATCCCTTTAATTTCTTTGGTCTGTCTAATTGCTCTGGCTAGAGTTTCAAGGATGATATTGAATAGAAGTGGTGAAAGAGAGCATCCCTGTATTGTTCCAGTTTTTAGAGGGAATGCTTTCACTTTTTCACCATTTAGAATAATATTAGCCATGGGCTTAATGTAGATGGCCTTTACAATGTTAAGGGATGTTCCCACTATCCCTATTTTTTCTAGTGTTTTGAGCATGAAGGGATGCTGTATTTTATCAAATGCTTTTTCTGCATCTATCGAAATAATCATGTGATTCTTGACTTTAAGTCTATTGATATGGTGAATGACATTTATTGATTTCCTGATGTTGAACCAACCTTGCATACCTGGGATGAAACCCACTTGATCATGGTGCACTATCTTTTTAATATGTTTTTGTATGCGATTTGCTAAAATTTTGTTGAGAATTTTTGCATCGATGTTCATTAAGGATATTGGTCTGAAATTTTCTTTTCTTGATGTGCCTTTGTCTGGGTTAGGTATCAGGGTAATATTGGCTTCATAGAATGAGTTTGGGAGGGTTCCCTCCTCTTCTATTTTATGGAATACTTCGAGAAGTATTGGAATGAGCTCTTCTTTAAAAGTTTTGTAGAACTCGGCTGAGAACCCATCTGATCCTGGACTTTTCTTTGTTGGTAGGCTTTTGATGACTTCTATTTCATTACTTGAAATTGGTCTATTTAAATTGTGTATATCCTCCTCATTTAGTTTAGGCAATTCATATGTCTCTAGAAACCTGTTGATGTCTTCGAAATTGTCTATTTTGTTGGAGTATAGATTTTCAAAATAGCTTCTAATTATGTTTTGTATTTCAATCGTGTCTGTTGTGATATTTCCTTGTTCATTCCGAATTTTAGTGATTTGGGTTTTCTCTCATCTTATCTTTGTTAGTGTGGCTAAAGGTTTATCAATTTTGTTTATTTTTTCAAATAACCAACTATTAATTTGGTCAATTTTTTGTATTGTTTCTTTTGTTTCAATTTTGTTGATTTCAGCTCTGAGTTTGACTATTTCCTGTCTTCTACTACTTTTGGTGTTGGTCTCTTCTTCTTTTTCTAGGGCTTTGAGCTGTAGTGTTAGGTTGTTTATTTGTTGAGTTTTACTTCTTTTATTAAATGTGCTCCATGAAATAAATCTTCCTGTAAGTACTGCTTTCATAGTGTCCCAGAGATTTTAATATGATGTTTCTTTGTTCTCATTTACCTCTAAGAATTATTTAATTTCCTTCCTAATATCTTCTGTTATCCATTCATCATATAATAGCATATTGTTTAATCTCCAGGTATTGGAGTAATTTCTGTTTTTTACTCTTTCATTTATTTCTAACTTCAATCCATTATGATCTGATAGAATACAAGGTAGTGTCTCTATCTTCTTGTATTTGCTGACATTAGCTTTTGTGGCATAATATATGGTCTATTTTAGAGAAGGATCCATGTGCTGCTGAGAAGAAAGTGTATTCGCTCTTGTTGGATGGTGTATTCTATAAATGTCTGTTAAGTCTAAATTATTGATTGTGTTATTGAGATCTATGGTTTCTTTGTTCAATTTTTGTTTGGAAGATCTGTCCAGTGGTGAGAGCAGTGTGTTAAAATCACCTAGTATTATTGTGTTATGGTATATTTGGTTTCTAAAATTGAGAAGGATTTGTTTAACATACATGGATGAGCCACTGTTTGGGGCATAGATATTTATGATTGTTATATCTTGCTGATTTATGCTTCCCTTAAACAGTATGAAATGTCCTTTCTTATCCCTTCTGACTGACAGTGGCTTGAAGTTCACATTATCTGAAATGAGGATGGATACTCCAGCTTTTTTGCTGAGTTCATGTGCATGGTATGTTTTTCCCCATCCTTTCACCTTTAGTCTATGGGTATCTCTTTCTATGAGGTGAGTCTCTTGCAGGTAATATATTGTTGGATCTTTCTTTTTATCCAATCTGCCAGTCTATGTCTTTTGATTGATGAATTCAGGCCATTAACATTAAGGGTTATTATTGAGATATGATTTGTATTCCCAGTCATTTAGTTCATATTTAAAATTTTATTTATTTATTTATTTATTTTTTGACACATCTTGGTTCTTCATTTATTTGACAGTTCCTTTAGGATAATTCCTCCCTTTGCTGAGTTGCTTCTTTGTTTTTTATTTCTTCCTCATGAAATATTTTGCCGAGAATGTTCTGTAATGCTGGTTTTCTTTTTGTGAATTCTTTTAGCTTTTGTTTATCATGGAAAGATTTTATTTCATCATCAAATTTGAAGGTAAGCTTTGCTGAGTATGAGATTCTTGGTTGGCATCCATTTTCTTTCAGAGCTTGAAAAATGTTGTTTCAGGCCCTTCTAGCTTTTAGGGTCTGGATTGAAAAATCTGCTGATATCCGTATTGGTTTCCCCCTGAATGTAATTTGGTTCTTTTCTCTCACAGCCTTTAAAATTCTGTCTTTATTTTGTATGTTAGGTATTTTCATTATAACGTGACTTGGTATGGGTCTCTTGTAATTTTGTGTATTTGGAGTCCTATAATCCTCTTGAATTTGATTTTCCATTTCATTCTTCAGATTTGGGAAATTTTCTGATATTATTTCATTGAATGGATTGTTCATTCCTTTGGTTTCTTTCTCTAAACCTTCCTCAATCCCAATAATTCTCAAATTTGGCCTTTTCACGATATCCCATAGTTCTTGCAGATTCTGTTCATGATTTCTTACCATCTTCTCTGTTTGTTCAACTTTGTTTTCGAGGTTAAATATTTTCTCTTCAATATCTGAAGTTCTGTCTTCCAGGTGTTCTATCCTATTGGTTATGCTTTCTATGTAGTTCTTATTTTGTTTTATTGTATTCTTCATTTCAAGGATTTCTGTTTGGTTTTTTTTCAATATCTCTAACTCTTTATTGAAATGATCTTTTGCTTCCTGAATTTGCTCTGTTAACTGTCGATTGGTGCGATCATTCAATGCCTGCATTTGCTCTTTCATCTCATCATTCAATGCCTGAATTTGCTCTTTCATCTCATCATTTGCTTCCCTAATCATTTTAATTATGTACATTCTGAACTCCCTTTCTGTCATTTCTTCTGCCATGCTGTCGTTGGATTCTATTGATGTAACATCTAGATTTGTTTGGGGCATTTTCTTCCCTTGTTTTCTCATATTGTTCAGGAATCAGTGGGTCATTAAGATATTGCAGATTTCCTCTATCGACTTATAATGTCCCTGAAGATTGCTAGTGTATCCCCTCTTATCCTTCAGTAGCCTGAAGTCTTGGAGGATGTTGATAAAGTGGAGCTCCATGAAGAAGCTGTCTCTCTAGGTGTGGTGACCCTCAGGTGGTGTATATTCCCTGCTAGTGGTCAGAGGTGTCTCCACTTCTTGACCAATGGTCATCCAATGGGGAACTAGGCTGCGGGCTGAGGCAAGGCCTATTTGTGCCTGTGTCTCTGGTTTAACCGTCCATGTGGGAAAACCTCTCCTAGTAGGGAAGACTCACTCAGTGGGAACATCTCGATGGTCAGTTCCCCTCCTAGAGGGTCCCCTCAATCTACAACTACCGCCTGGGCTGGGCTGTCTTCCTCTGCAATGTTCCCAGGGGCCCAGACCTACCTCCTGGGCCTGGGAGCCTCACCCTCCACAGGTGAGTCTCCTTAGGCTACCTCTCCCAGATAATCTGCCCGCAGTCCTGGAAACTTCGCTCCACCCCTAGACGTGTCTCTGTGCGACTCTGTCAGCAAGAAGCCACCTAGCTCCTGGGACCCTACTCTGCACCTAATCGCCTGGCTATGCGGCCCCTCCTCTGACCCGCCACACACCACCGGACAGCAGCCCGGTTTCTGACGTAGTCACTAGGAGTCCAAGCAACTCACTTCGCGTCTCCTCCTCCCGCCAACCTCCAGTAGCCCTAGGCAGTCACTCCAAGCCCAAGTGACCTGCCCTGTTCCTCCTTTTCCCCCTCAGAGCAGCCCCCCAGGTGTTCAGGAGTGGTGGCTCTGAGACCAAGTGACCCACTGCGCTCCTCCTCCAGGCAGGCCACTGGTGTTCAGGAGTGGTCACTTTGAGTGCAATCAACTTACCACTCGCCTCCTCCTCTGGCAACCGCCTGTAGCTCTAATGCAGTCACTCCAAGACCAAGCGACCTGCTACACTTCTCCTCTTCCTCTGGGCAACCCCCGGTGTTCAGAAGTGATTACTCTGAGTCTAAACAGCTCACCACGCAGCTCCTACTCAGGCAGCCCCTCGGAGCCCCAGTAGTTGCTCCGAGTCCAAGCGCTATGCTGAGCCGCCTACTCTAAGGTGATCCCAGTTGTCCGAGTTTACCGCTCCAGCAGGGGTAGGGGCGTCTCACCGAGCAACTCCACTTCACAAATTCCCTGCCCTCCGGGGCTATTCACCACATCCGGGACACCTCCCCAATGGGAGAGACTCACCGACGGCTTTGAGTTGGTCCCAAGTCTCTCACTATCTCCTCTTTTGAATCCTGCATCCTGGAGCAACGTGAAATGTAGCCGCCCTCTAGGCCGCCATCTTGAAACTCTCCAGAAGTCATCATTTTCCAAAGTTTCATAATGGTGATCCTGTGAAATAAGAGCAAACAGGAGACAACTAAGATATTCAAAGTCAAAAGGAATGGCAACCATCACCTGGGTATTGAAAAACCAGGAGGTTCCAGGGTCATTTAAGAGAGTACACTTTGTTTCTTACCCTTGGGGGTGTTTTTAAGCCTGTGGAATCATGGGTCCAAATGAATGCCTGCTGTGATATCCTGGTTGCTCTGCAGATACTACCTGATGGCACAGAAAACAATGCAGAACAATGACATCACGGATCCCAAAGCAACCATAAACAATTCCCCTCCTTGCCCCTGCAGACAATGATTCCAGACACTGGCTGACTCAGCAATGATGGTAAGAGGGACAAGGAGGGGGTAGAGAAAGAGAATTTAGTGTTTTCAACAAATGAATTCCTCACTTTTCTTCCCAGGAGAAGAGGAACCAGAGTATGTTTGGTTTGTAAACCTGGAGGTCAATGGGCAGTCTTGTTCTGTGCAGGGCAACTAATCCAACTGAAGCTGTTTTCTTCCTTAAATAGAGAGGAATGAATATTTCTCTCATAAAACCAACCTTGCTCGTAGTGGAACTTTTCATACAACTAAGGACACTGAGAGAATTATTTTTAATGTGAACTAAAAAAATCATTAGAACTTATTTGTTTTATCCATGGGTTGTTTTTCCAGTCTAGCATTTTACAGAGTTAGACCAGAAGAGGAGCAGTCACCTACCATTGTCAGCATTTTTAGATAATGCCAACCCTCCAATTCCACAACATTTTCTCTTTTGTTGAATAAAGTAAATAAAACAAGGTTAGAAAAGCAGCACTTTTACGTGGAAGTTCATTTGAATGGGTTTTCAGCTTGACATGTGGCAGGAATCAGGAGTGCTCTCCCTGTGACCTGGTTTCCCTTACAGTAGGCATTCCTGAAGATGAGACAAAGATCAGGAGATAAGTTACATGACAATAACAAAAATGATTAAGTGGGGATTTAATCAGCAAGTTTGTGAAGAAGAAAAGTGCTCACGGGTATTTAATGGCATAATTCAAATGTCAACTGCAATAGTGTTTGGGAGGTAGTAGTCTTCTGGGGAACATTCCCTGGCTCTCTGCAAATGAATTGCACATTTACCACTGGCCCAGATCCATATCAGTCTAAGTATCAGCAATGAAATCTGCAGGTGAGGTCAGAAGAAGCTCCATTTGGCTCTACATTTTTAAGTATCTTGTTATGTGCATTGAGAAGATATTATTCCTTTAAGAATTTCAGTGAATTGGTGGTGAATACATTTCTTAGTTTCTTCTGGTGTCAGTCAAGATACACAATTATTGTTTAAAAAATGCTTTCCCTGTATCATTGAAGAGCCAGCCACAATTCAAATGAAGAAATTTTACAGACTTTGGTTGTTTTCATGGATTTTTGGAAGTCATGCTATTTAGATTTTGGAAAAATACGTGGTATTCTCATGTGCACCATGGTTCTGGGAATTGTTTTGATTGTTCCTTGCAGAGTAAGAAATGATAAAAAAGCACACCTTTTTGGAATAACACACATTTAAAGAAGGATATCAGAGACATTGGGTATGTGGCATATTTGTTATGTATATAAGAAAATTTTAATAAAAAAGGATTTTGTAGATTGAAAATGCTTTGTTACATGTATCATGGTAGAAAACTTCTATCACATCTATAGTTACTCTTTAAATTTGTCTGCTTGTGAAATTTTGGGATTTCATTTTGATATTTTAAAAGAGATTTTTTTCCTTACATTCCTGATGTTGAGGAACAGTCTTTATTTTGAGAGCCATCATTCAGTGCTAAACTTCCAAATATTTCCTCACTTAAGTTTAAGTATTTTTATGTAAGTGCTGTGGAGTAAGAAAAGGCTTTCCTTAGAGTTATTGTGCCAGAAAAGTCAATCAGCATAAGTGTAAAGTGCTGCCCCTTGCAAGTCACAGAATAGGTCCAAGAATTGGCAAAATTATTCATATTCTTTGGAAATTGAGTTATTGTCAGTAATTATCTTTGCTTACACAATGATCTTTCAGTTCCTTCCTACTGTACTGTCTATACTAGTAGGAAGCTGAATAAATGTCTTTGTACTTATTGGAGACCCCATAACAATGACAATTTTGTAGTGCTGTTTTGTCATGATGATTTTCATCTTCAACACCCCTGTGTTTTACTACCCAACAGAATGTCCTTAGCAAAACCCCTTTTTACATATTGATTTAAAGCTTTGTTACATTCCTCTTTTTCACCATGATGCATGCTATAAAATAATATACTCTGGAAAATTGTGTTTCTCATGTTAGTTTTAGGACCTGGTTTCATCCATCACATTCACTTTGTAGGAGCAAATCTGTGCCTGGTTCTAGGGCATTAGGATGTATTCTGCAACCTTCAGGGGCTGCTAAAAAGACCCTTGGCATTGTCACAGTGGGGCCTGCATCAGATTGGCAGCAGTGAGTGCAAGAGTTTGAACACTTATGTCAAGACACATTAGTCAGATATTTCTGCCCTTAAAAGGTGAGTTCAAGATCCCCTTGAAAACTGTTACCAAGTGAATTTCAGACAGAAGCCTAGTAGTGGACAGTAGGAAAGCAAGTGGGACCTGGTAGGTAGAGAGTGCACAAGACATCTCTCCTCAAACACTAGCTCTTTAATGGCCTCCATCACACATGCTCAGTGATGGAGGCCATCACTTCCTCCTCTCCTCAAAAGTCAACATACAGGTCAAATTTCACAGGTTCCAGCTCTCATGTGTTTGGACTTTCATGATATATGAGGGGAATTCCATCAGATTTTGTGGATATTTCCTAAATATGATATCACTGAATCCCAAATTCACAAAGCTGCACTGAATGCTCCCCTGCACTCAGCTGTCAAGAGCCATTATTCCATAGCCTGTTAAAGCCCTAGGACAGCTACCTGACTAGGCAAAATCCTAAGGGAGTGCAGTCCAGAAAAAGCAGATTAGTAGTGCAATGCCACTGGGGCCCGTGCTAGGTTGAATGATTCACACACCATCCTGAATCTGTCTGTCCCTCCCAGGTGCACTAGTCCTACTGGGGGCCCATTGACTGCAGCAGGTTACCAGTGGCCACATGACAAAGATTCTTGGTGAGGACAAACATGTTTATCGCCATCTAGTGGGCCTGCATGGTGGTGCAGGCTGTCAGGCTCAGTGGCATCACTTGCCAAGAAAGGAACTGGATCGCCCACAGCCCCTTACTGCTGTGCCTGCAGAGACCCTGGGTGCTAAGATTCTGGGTGAAGAAATTAGGATCACATTTGTTGAAAACAGTTGACTATAGGACTGAGAGTTTCCTCTTTCCTCTGACCATCACTGCTGAGACCGTTCTTGAGTTCAATCATTGTCTCAGTCAGTCAGGAGGAGAAGGGTTTCTGGTAGCCATGGAAACAGTGAGGTCATCACCCTGCATTCTGCCATTCTGTGTTGTCAGGAATTATGTGCAGAGTAGACAGAATGTCACAAAAGACATTTATTTGGATCCATGATGCCCCAGATGCAGTAACATCCCCTCAGGAGAGAAAGAAACTGCACTCTCCTACCTGAAAATGGAATATTTTCACCCTGAAATCACAAGTTTCTGGGTGCTAACCCACTCGGTTTCGAATATCCTAGATGTCTCCTATTTTACTCTCATTTCACAGGGTCACAGGTAAAAAAAATCTTAGGCATTTCTTTGAGATGCATTAAAACCAGTGTAGCAAGATTCAAATGATGGACAGTTCAATGGAATTAACTTTCTACACCTAAGCTCAGTGCAATGATTCTTGAAAAGATTTGATGCAATCACATCCACAGGGACTATTGAAATTAGGTGTCACTTTATTTTTTTTATTTTTCAAAATATATTGTACCTGGGTCACTGAAGCAGTGAGCCATCACTGCTTTCATTTGCATATTTACAGACATGTCTTGCTAATTTGACTAGGCCTTCCCTAATTCAGGAAAATTCTGTCTTGGAGAAATTCCTTTCTCAGTCCCCTGAACCTGAAATAATTGGAAAGTTCCATAAGATCCACTGAACTGCTTGTTTTGCCCAGATATCTGCTATTTAGAAATTTTGAAAAAAATAAAATTCCAGGAGAAGGCAGTGAGGGACACAGGAGTTGATTGTGGTTGTACAGTCTTGAGGTTCAGGTTTTCCTGAATCCCAAAATTTCCTTATATAATAACATCCTGATCACATAAGGTTTCACACATATGACTGCCTCTCTTTTGTCCCAGGCCACCACAGAACATTGGGAAAATTGTTTACTTAGTATTCAGTTACAACCACTTACCTCCTTAGATAGGGATAAATCTTTTGGACATGACACCAGCACTTCAAGACTGTGGGTCTTTGCAAGCAACTAAATATTCTAAGATGATTATTTTTAATGTGAATAAAAGTATTTATTTGAATGTGTTTTCTTAAACTTTTGGTTGGTTTTCCATCCCAGCATTTCACAGATTTCACCCAAAAGTAGTCCAGTCACCTACTATACTCAGCCACTTTAGAGAATGCCAACCCATTAATTCCTAAACATTTTTCTTCTGTCTTGAATCCATTGAATAGAACACGGTTGGAAAAGTAGCACTTTTAGGTGGAAGTTTATTCCAATGAGAGTTGTCAGCATGACACTGTGGTAGAATTCAGCAGTGCTCCCCCCGTGACCTGGATTGCCTATGAGTAGTCATTCCTGGAGATGAGACAACTATCAGGAACTGATACATTATATGATATTTATAAAAATGCTGAAGTTGGTATTCAATCAGCAAGTTCTTGAAGAAGAAAGGTGCTCACCTGCATTAAATAGCATGAAATTCAAAATATCAACCACAGTGATGTTTAGGAATTAGTGAATTTCTGGGGCAAAATCCCAGGCTCTCAGAAAATGATTTGGACTTGTACAACCAGGATAGGTCCAATTCAGTCTAAATATCAGCACAGAAGCCTAGAGCTGTTGACAAAAGAGAGCTATGGTGGCCTCGTATTTTCTTAGGCTGCAGAGCTGTGTATTGGGTGGTTATTATTCCTTTAAGAAATTGTGTGCTTGGTGCTGAATACCTATTGTACATTCTTCTGATGTCAGTCAGAACACACAATCAATATTTAAAATCTGGTTTTCCTGTATCATTGGAGATCCAGCCTCAATTCAAATTCAGCATTTTTGTAGATTTTCTTGATTTTTCTGAATTTTTGGAAACCATTGTGGTTAGATTTGGTTGAAAAATGTGCTGTTCTTGTCTTTTCCATGGTTCTAAAAATTTTGGGATAGTGCTTTGCATGGTAAGGAAGGTTAAAAAATGCATTTGTAACTCTCATTTAAATAGTAAAATCAGAGACAATGAGTTTGTGGCATGTTTTTGGTGGACATAAGAATTTTCAAATAAAAAACATTTTTCATTTTGCGAATGCTTAGATTCCATTTTTCCTGGCACATAACTACTATTACATTTTAGTTATGCTTTAAAATCATCTGCTTTGGAAATTCAGCATTTACCCTTTTGTGGTTTATATTTTTGTATTATGTCAGAGATTTTTTCCTTTACATTCATGATGTTGAATTTCAGTCTTTATTTCAAGAGCCATCATTTGATATTGAACTTCCAAATATCTCATTTCTTAAGTTTAAATGTTTGTGTGTAATTGCTGTGGAGTAAGAAAAGGCTTTCCTCAGAGGTCTTGTGCCCAGAAAGCAAAATCAGCATAGGTGTAATAGCTACCCCTTGCAAACCACAGGATAGTTCTAAGAATTGTCAAGATCATTCTTGTATTTTGCAAGTGGAATTATTCTCAGTAATTTTCTTCACTTAAATGTTCTCAAAGTTCATTCTTGCTGTATTGCTATAGTAGTTTGAAGATGAAAAAAATGTCCTTTGAGGTTTAACAAAGACAATTTTTAGAGTATTTCTTCCATGAAGTTTTATCCCCAATACCCCTGTGTTTTACTTCCACACAGGATGTCCTTAGTTCAGTTGTTTTTATATATTCAGAATTGAAACTTTGTAACATTCCTGTATTTAATTTTGATGCCTTGGTAGAAGATGACATGCTCTGGAAAATTGTGCTCATCATGTCAGGAGCAGGCCCTGGATTCATCCATCACATTTATGTTATAGGAGCATATTTTTGCCAGTTTGTGGGACACTAGTCTGTAGTCTGCATCCTTCAGGGGCTATTAAAAAGACCCTTGTTGTTGTCACATAGGGACCTGCATTGTAATTGCATTAGTAAGAACAAGAGGTTGAAATCTTCTGTAAAGAAACATTGGTCAGATATCTCTTTCCTTAAAAGGTGAGTTCAAGGGCCACTTGGAAACTCATACCATGAGAATTTCAGAACAAAGACTAGTTGTGGTCCAGTAGCAAAGGAAGTAGGGTCTGGCATTTGGAGAATGCACAGGACATCTTTCCTCACTTGCCTGCTATTTCCTGGCTTCCATTACATGTGTTCAGTGATTCACTCCCTCTTCTTCTCACAGGACATCACAGGAGCAACCACCATCCACTTACAGGTGAAATTTTACAGGTTCCAACTCTCATGTGTTTGGATATTCAAGAAAAATGAGGGAAACTTCATGAGATTTTGTAGATGATTGCCCAATTCAGACATCAATGAACCCACATAGCTTCACTGGATGTGCCCCTACCCTCAGTTGTCAATAGCCATCATTCCTCTTACCTGGTAAAGTGCTAGGCCAGGTACTTCAATGGACAAAGTCCTAGGTAACCCATTTAAGGAAGAGCAGATTAGGAGGGCAATGACAGTGATGCCCATGCAAGGCTAAATGATCCTTGAGCCCTCCTGAACTCATCAGTCCTTCCCAGGTCCATTAGTCATGCTGGAGACAAACTGCCTGCAGCAGTAAATGGGTGCCCACTTGGCAAAAATGCCCTGTGTGGGGCTGGGGAGATAGCTCAGTCGGTAGAGTGCTTCTCTTGCAAGCACAAGGCTGTGGGTTCAATCCGCAGCACCACAAAAACAAAACAAAACAAAAAAAAATGCCTGGTGTGGTCAAACATGTTTAGTGCCATCTTATGGGACTGCCTATAGGTGCAGGCTGTCAGACTTACATGGCATAACTTGCCCTGGATGGATCTGGCTCACCCATAAGCCCATAAGTCTGCTCTTGCAACATACCCTGGCTGCTCAGCTCCTGTGAAAAGAAATTAGTATTGCAAATGTTGAAAATATTAGGCTCCAGGTCTAACCCCCTTCTTCCTTGTTACCATCACTGCTGATTCCATGCTTGACTTGAATAACTGCCTCAACCAGTCAGGAGTGAATGCATTTTGGTTGCCTTGGGAACAGTGATGTCATTGTGGTGCATTCTACCTTTCTGTAATGTCAGGCAGTATCTAAAGAGCAGCCATGATGTCATAGCAGAAACTCATTTGGACCCATGCTACCCCAGGCCCAGAAACTCCCCCTGGGATAGAAACAATTGCACTCTCCTACCTCACATGGGAACCCCCTCACCATTCAAGTAGCTGAATGCCAGCCCTCTTGATTGTGAATATATTAGCTGTCTCCTCTTTAACTCTCATTACACAGTATCACACATAAAAAAATTAGGCATTTTTTATGAGAAGCTTCAAAATCAGTGTAGCAGAATTTTGAATGATGGCCAGTTCAATGGAAGTAACTTTCTTTACTTAAGCTCAGTGCAATAATTCTTTAAAAGATTTGCTGCAAGCACAGACTCAGGGAGTATAAAAATTAGGGGTTGCTTTATATTTTTTTTATTTTCCATCACATATTGTACCTGAGGTCACTAAAGCAGTGAGCCATCACTGCTTCACTTTGAATATTTATATTTACAGACATGTCTTGCTATGTTGATTATGCTTTTCTTTATTTAGGAATATTGTCTTTGCCCTGGGGAACATTCTTCCTCAACCTCCCCCATACCTGAAATAATTGGAAATATCCATCATCTCCAATGGACCATTTGTTTTGCCCAGATATCTTCTGTTTAGAAAATTTGAAAGAAAAATTCCAGAAGCAGTAGGCAATGAGGGACACATCAGAGTTGACTGTGGTTGTAAAGGCTTGGGGTTCAGGTTTGCATGAACTTCATAATCTCCTTAGATAATAGAGTCCTGAGCACATAAGTTTTCCCACATCTGTCTCCTTTGCCCCAAGCTATCACAGACCACTGGGAATATTGTCTGTTCAATATTTAGCTTCTTTAAGTAGAAAGGAATAAATCTTTCTGCCATGAGACCAACCCTTGAACACTAGTAGTCTATGTAAAAAACTAATGATTTTGTGAAGATTAATTTTGGTGTAAATTTAAAAATTAATGAAATGAATTTGATATAACCTTTGTTTGCTACTATAGCAGAGCATTTCACAGAGTTCACCTGGAAGAGGATTCAGTTACCTAGGATACTCAGTCATTTCAGATAATATGAACCATCCAATTAATCAACATTTTCTTCTCTGTTGAATCAAATGAAAAGAACACAGTGAGAGAAGTAGCATTTTAAGTGAAAGTTCATTCTATTGAGTTTTCAGCATGACACTGTGGTAGGCATCATCAGTGCTGCCCCTGTTACCTGGAATGCCTGAGAAGGCAACCCTGGAGTTGAGACAACTTTCAGGAATTGATAAGTTATATGATAATGATGAAACTGATGAAGTTGGGATTTAATCAGCAATTTCTTGAAGAAGAAAGGTGCTCACCTACAGGTTGTATGAAATGCAGTCGTGTTTGGAAATTAGTGTATTTCTGGGGCAAAATCCCAGATTTTCTGCACATATATTGGAATTGTACAACTGGACCAGTTCCACGTCAACCTCAATATCAACTCAGAAACCTAGAGGTGATGACAAAAGAGATTTGCTTTGGCACTGATTTTTTCTGCCTGTTTTGCTGTGCACTGGGCAGGTATTATTCCTTTGAGAAATAGAGTGTGATGTGGTACTGGATGCACATTTTATTTTCTGCTAGTGTCAGTCAGGACACAAAGTGGGTATTCAAAAATTGTTTTCCATGTACCATTGGAGATCCAGTCTCAATTCAAATGAAGCATTTTTATAGACTTTTCTTGATTTCCTGATTGTTATAGATTGGTTTGAAGGATGTGGTAATCTCATCATTGCAATGGTTATGGAAATTTTTTGATTGTGCTTTGCAGGGTAAGAAATGAAGAAAAGAAACACATTTGGAAAAACTAAAATTAAGAGAATAACATCAGAGGCATATGTTTGTATCATTTTTAGTAGATATGAGAAAATTCTACTAAAAAATGATTTTGTGCTTTGGAAACACTTTAGATTTTGCTTTTTGGGGTAGGTAACTTTTATCACATCTTTAGTTACACGTTATAATTGTTTGCTTTGGAAATTTAGTATTTTTCCTTCTTGAGTTTTCATTTTGTATTTTGGTATTATTTTTTCTTTATATCTCAGTGTTGAGGTGCACTCTTAGTTTAAGTCATCTTTCAGTGCTGAACTTCCAAATATCTCCTTGCATATGTTTAGTGCTTTTGTGTAAGTGCTGTGGAGTAAGGAAAGCTTTTCCTCAGAGCAGTTGTGCTAGAAAGGTCAAATCAGCATAAATGCATATAACTGTCCCTTGCAAGTCTCAGAATAGGTCCAAGAATTGGCAAAATCATTTTTATTCTATGGATGCTGAGTTATTGTCAGTAATTATCTTTGCTTACAGAATGATGTCACAGTTTCTTGCTGATGTATTGTTATAAGAGTTTGAAGCTGAAGAAATGTCCTTGTACATCTTGGGAGACCTTTAAAAATCACAATTCTTATAGTGTCCCTTTACTGAAGTTTGCTATTATCTCCTACAGTCTTGTGATTTACTGATCCCAAGAATTTCCTTAGCTTATCATATTTTATATATTCAGTTTTGAAACTTTATAACATTCCTCTCTTTCATCATCATGCGTGTTAGAAGATGGTATGCTCTGGAAAATTGTGCTCCTCATGTCAGTATCAGGCCATGGGTTCATCCATCACAATCACTTTATAGGAGCATATTTGTGCCTATTTATAGGGAACTAGACTGTATTCTTCATCCTCCAGGAGCTTCTAAAAAGACCCATGGCATTGCCAAAGATGGCATTGCATCAGACTGGCAGTAGTGAGTGCAAGAGTTTGAACACTTATGTAAAGACACATTGGCCAGATACCTGTCCTTAAAAGATAAGTTCAAGGACCCCTTGAAAACTGATAACAAGAGAATTTTAGACAGTAGTCTACTTATGGACCAGCAGCAAATAAGTGGGGCCTGGCAGCTGGTGAGTGTACAGTATATCTCTCCAACATGCTAGTTTCTTCTAGACTTCCATCACACATGCTAAGTGATTCACTCCCTCCTCTCCTAACAAGGCATCTCAGGAATCACCACTTTACACTTACATGTAAAATTTCACAGGTTCTAGCTCTCATGTGTTTGGACATTCAAGAGATATTAGGGGAACCTGATCAAATTTTGTGAATGATTCCCAATTCTTACATCACCAAATCCACCGAGCTGCACTGAATGATTCCCAGCAATCAACTGTCAACAGTCATCATTTCATTTCCCTGTTAAGGCCTTAGGGCAGTTACCTGAGTGAGCAAGCTCCTGAGGGAGCTCAGTATAGCAAGAAAGATTTGGATGACATTGCCCTGGGTCCTGTGCTAGGCTGAGTGATCCTCACACTCTCCTGAACCCATTCATGCTTCCCAGGTTCATTAGCCTTGCTGGTGGAAAATTGCCTGCACCAGTACATGAGTAGCCATGCAAAAAAGATTCCTGGTGAGACCAAATGTGTTCATTGTCATCTAGTAGGTCTGCATGGTGGTGCAGGTTGTCAGGCTTCAGTGGCATCACTTCTCTGGACAGAACAGGATCACCCATACGCCCCTAGTGCTGTGTCTCCAACATAACCTGTCTGCTCAGTCCTGGGTGAAGAAGTATGGATTGTATTTACTGAAAACAGTGGGCTCCAAATCTTGACCCCTTTCTCTTCCCTCCTAACATCACTGCTTGGCCAGGACTTGACCTGAAACATTGTCTTAACCAGCCAGAAGAATTGTTTCTGGTTACCATGGGAACTGTGATGTCTTTTAACTTCACTTTGACTTTTTCTGATGTCAGGCAATTTCTTCAGAGCAGTCAGGATGTTACTTGGACCCAGAAACAGGTCCTTGGTTAAGAATAAAACTGCACTCTCCAGCCTGATACTGCAATCTCTTTGCTATTCAATCCCAAGTTGCTGGATCCCAGCCCTCTGAATTTCTTAACTGCCTCCTCTTTTACTCTCATTTCACAGAATCACAGGTTAAAAAAAAATTACACATTTCTTCCAGAAGTATCAAAAGCGAGGTAGCAGAATTTTGAATAATGGCCAGCTCAATGGAAATAACTTTCTATACCTAAGCTCAGTTCAATGATTCTTGAGAAGATACTCCACAGGGAGTATGAAAATTAGGAGTTGCTTTATTTTTTTTATTTTCCATCACATATTGTACCTGGGGTCACTGAAACAGTGAGTCGTCACTGTTTCCCTTTGCATATTTATATTTAGAGACATGTTTGCTAAGTTGATCAAGCCTTCTGTAATTTAGGAAAACTGCCCTTGTCTTGGCGAAAATTCTTCCTCTGTCTCCCCAAGCCTGAAATAATCAGAACAATTCATCACCTCCACTGAGCTGCTTGTTTAGAAACTTTGAAAGAAAAATTCCAGGAAGAGGAGGCAGTGAGGGACATAGGAGTTGAGTGTGGTTAGACAGCCTTGGGGTTCAGGTTTCCCTGAACCCACAAATCTCCTTACCTAATAATGTCCTGGGTACATAAGGTTTCCTACGTGTGCCTGTCTCTCCTTTGTCCCAGGCCACCACAGAACACTGGGAAAATTGACTGTTCAGTGTTCAGCTGCAACCACTTGCTGCCTTATATAGACAGAGGTAATTGTTTGGGACATGACACCAACAGTTGGAGACTGTGGGTCCTTGCAAGAAACTTAATATTCAGAGAGTATTATTTTTAATGTGAATTTAAAATTTTATTTCAATGTGTTTTTTTATCATTAGGTTGGTTTTCCAGCCCAGCATTTTACAGAATCCAACCAGAGGAGGACATAGTCACCTACTATACTCAGCCACTTTAGATAATGCCAACCCACTAATTCCTGAATATTTTCTCCTCTGTTTAATACAGTGAATTGAAAATGGCTTGAATAGCACTTTTTTATTCCAATGAGAGTTGTCAGCATGACACTGTGGTAGGAATCAGCAGTGCTCCCCCTGTGACCTGGACTGCCTAAGAGTAGGCATTCCTGGAGATGAGATAACTATCTCATATGATAGCTTATATGATACTAAGGAAAATGCTGAAGGTGACACTTAATCAGTAAGTTCTTGAAGCAGAAAGGTGCTCACCTGTACTTAAGGGTATAAAATTCAAAATATCAACTGAAGTAGTGTTTGGGAATTAGTGGATATATGGAACACTATCTCAGTCTCTCTGCAAATGACTTGAACATGTACACCTGCATCAGTTCCACATCATTCTATGTATCAGGTCAGAAACCTAGAGGTGATGACATGAGACATGCTTTTGTCTTGTATTTTATTAGCAGATTGCACTGTGCATCAGGCAAATATTATTTCTTTAAGAACTTAAGTGTATTTGTGCTGAATACATATTGAAGATTCTAATAATGTCAGACAGGATTCAGAGTGGGTATTTAGAATCTGGATTTTCTCTATCTTTGGAGATCAAGTCTCAATTCAAATGAAGCATTTTTACAAACTCTTTTTGATTTCCTGAATGTTGGGAAGTCATTCTGTGTAGATTTGGTAGAAGGATGTGACATTTTCACCTTCATGCAATGGTTTGGGGGATTTTTTAATAGTGGTTTGCAGGGTAAGAAATGTTTTTAAAAAATGCTTTTTGAAAAAACTCTCATTGAAGAATGAAATCAGAGACATTGAGTTTGTGACATGTTTGTGATGGATATAAGAAAATTCCATTAAAAGAGTCTTTTGCATTTTGGAACTGCTTATATTCCAATTTTCCTGGTACATAACTACTATCACACCTTTAGTTAAACTTTAAAATTGTCTGCTTTGGAAATTCAGGATTTACCCATTTTGAGTTTTCATCTTTTTGTTTAAGCAGAGATGTTATTCCTTTATATTCCTGATGATGAGGTGCATTCTGTATTTGAAGAGCCATCATTCAGTGATGAGCTTCCAAATAACTATTTGCTAGAGTTTAAATGTTTGTAACTTTTGTGGAGTAAGGAAGGCTTTCCTAACAGGTCTTGTGCCAGAACAGACAAATCAGCATAATTGTAAACAGCTGCCCCTTGCAAACCACAGGAGAGGTCCAAGAATTGGCAAGATCATTCTTATCCTTTTCAGGTTGAGATACTGTCAGTAATTATCTTTGCTTAACAAAATATCACACAGTTTCTCCCTGCTCTTTTGCTATAATAGTTTGAGGCTGAAGAAATATCTTTGTACACTTGGGAGACCTGTAATGAAGACAAGTTTTGTAGTGTCACTTCCCTGAAGTTGATTTCATCTCAAAAACCCCTGTATTTTACTTCCCCATAGATTTTCCTTAGATCATTCCTTTTAAAACATTCATCTTTGAAACATTGTAACATTCATCTCTTATTTTGATGCCTGGTAGAAGATAATATGCCCTGAAAATTTGTGCTCCCCAGGTTTATTGCATCTTCACATAAAAAGAAAACAGTTTGTAGGTGATCCCTAAGCAGAAAGATATATCACTGATCCATGGAGGCCAGGACACAAGGAGAGGCAGGCCTATGTGGGAATTTGAATTTGCCCAGGTGGTTAGTATGAAAGGAGATTTGGGGATCATTCAACATTGCATCCCCAGCTATTATATTCAGAGTCTCCTGACATCTTCCTTGATCTTTTTTTCTTATTTTTCCTTTGGACATTTACCTTTGAAAAATTCTAACCAGAGGAGTGCTGTGCAAAATGCACAAGCCAGTGCAGATGCTGGATCTTGCCTATTATCTCAGGTGTGGGTGAGGTAGAGGAAGATGTTTCTCCTGGGAAAGGCTAGTTTCCTTCAATGAGGGAATGCCTTAGCAACTTAACCAGACAATGTCAGGAAATATAAATAGTCAAAGGCAAGTGGTGATTGTTCATGGAGTATGGGGTCGCAGGACCAATATTTGTTGTTAGAAAGAAAACATTCCTCATCCAATTTCAATCTTCCACTTGTTATGCTTGCAGCTTTTACTCTCAAGATTTATTATAGTGAGATAAGTGGCTGAAATTCATATCAATGATCCCTCAATTATTCAGTTGCATTCAGTCCCACTTAGAAAAATGCCTCACTTGGTTACCAGTGCTCTTGTGACATGAGTGCAAAGTATGGAAGACCTACTCAATTCAAAGAGGAAGGGGCAGGCATCAGGCATGTCAGGTGTGAAAGGCTGGAGGATTCCATTCTCTGTTGGAAAATACACTTGGCTTCTCTCCCCAGAGGGTTTTTCTGAGCCTTGGACAACAAGAGTTTGAGGAACAGCTCCTGAGAAATGTCACCTGCACTGCAGCTACCACCCACTAAAAGGCAAAAGTGAAGACCCAACATGGATAAAACCTGAATATCAAAACAGGAGGGATTCAAGAATTTTTGAATGTGGGATAGGACTTACTGAGCAGAAAAAGTGTACCTCAAGCATTGGCAAACTGTCAAATCCTCTTTATCTTGACTTGCTTCTACTAACTACCAACTTGCAACATGCCTAATATCTGGTTTCCTTCTTTTGGTGTAAGTTCTTGCAAAAAGTGTTCTTGTGTCTTCCCTAACCTTACAAAGCACAATCCAATAATTCCCAGATCTGTGGTAAACACAAGAACATCATATGCTTTACCCACTTCTGTAGTACATCTCATGAGGGCATCCATCAAAATTAACAAGAGTTTATACAAATGATTCTTCCTCTTGACACTGGAGCTCCAATGATACTGGGAGAGTAAGTTGTAAATCCTCCATCTCTCCTGAATGCTATCAGCAGAAACTAACATGGATTCATCCCCAAATCCTACCATTTCTCATCAATCAAATGCAAGCCAATGCAAAGCAAAACTGACTAGGAAAACCCAGGTCAGGGCAACTGTCTTTTGTCCTCAACTTTTGTTTTTCCAGTTGACTTTGTGGTTCAAATGGAATGTGCTCAAGTGTGGAAGTTCCTTCCATTGGCAGAGTATGGGAATGTGTCCAAGAAGACTCAAAATTGCCATTGACCAGTGGGGTTGTCATTTTGAATTTTCTGCCTCTGCAACCTGGTCCACATTGCCTAGATGAAGAAGTTGCTGAAGAAATATCCACATGATTATACTCATGAGAGTAATGTAACCTATAAACTAATAAGAGTTGAATGATGTCAAGAAATATGTATTCTTAAGAAATTCAGGTGACTGTGGAAGCACTACTCCCTTTGAGCATAGCTCCCTGCTGAAAGGTGTCAATGGAACTTGCTTGCATGTGAAACTGGTACATTTTCAACAGTGTTGATTCAGTTGATTAAAAAAGGAGAAAAAAAATGTTGAGAGGATGAAAGATTTGAATGCTCAGAAGGGATTTTTCTTCCCCCCCCCATTCCTTGGTGCTGGAAATTCCAAACCCCAGTCCTTCCACATGTGAGGCAAGCACACTATGAGATGGGCTAAATCATCAGCAAAGGAACAGCTCTATTAAGGTACATGATTTGAACCTCTATATGTCTGTGAAATTATATGCATGGAAGTAACACTAAAAAAAGCCAAAACATGTCTAAATAATTCTTAATTCTTCTTTGCACAACAATGTGGCAAATAACCTTTTCTGCATGTCAAGATCCACATTCAAGTGATGTGTCCTGAGGGAAAGAACTATCCCATCTTTACTTAAGGAGGAAGATGGTTGTAGCTGATCCCTGGGCATAAAATTGTATCAGTGATCCATGGAGGCCAGGGCACAAGAAGAGGCAGGCATATGTGGGAATTAGAATATGCTCAGGTTGTTAGTATGAAAGGAAATTTTGGGAATCATTCACCATTAAATTCCTAGTATTACATTCACAATTTAATGACACATTCCTCGATCTTTTTTTTTTCCTTTCTTTTCCTTTTCCCATTTTACTTTGAAAAATTCTAACCAGCAGAGTGCTGTGCAAAATGCACAAGCCAGTGCAGGTGCTGAATCTTGCCTACATTATCAGGTATGTGTGAGGTAAAGAAAGTTGTTTCTTCTGGGAAAGGCCTGCTTCACTCATTGAGAAAATGCCTCAGCAGCTTAGCCAGATGATGTCAGGAATTATAAACAAGCAAAGGCAAGTGGCGATCACTCTCAGGGTCTGGGTTACCAGGACCAATATTTGCTGGCAGAAATGAAGCTTTCCTAATCCAATTTCAATCATCAGAACATTACGCTTTGCAGCTATTTCCATCAAGAATGATTACAATGAGATAAGTGGTGGAAATTCATATCCCTGTTCTCTCAATTATTCAGTTGCATTCAATTCCACTCAGAAGAATGTCTCAGCTGGTTATGAAAGCTCCTGTGACATGAAAGCAAAAGAAGGCAGAGCTCTTTTAATCAAAGTGGAAGGAGCAGTCATCAAGCATGTCAAGTGTGAAGGGCTTGGGGATTCCAGGCTCTGGTATGAGAACATACTTGGTTTCTCAACCCAGAGGGTTTTTCTGAGCTTTGGGCAACCTGGAGTTTGAGGAGTGGCTCCCATGACCTAGCGCTCACACCACAGATTCCACCTGAGGTCAAAGAAAAGAAGGCTGATAGAATGATGGCATCATGGTTTCCATGGCAACCAGAGAAGCTTCTGCTCTTGTCCACTTCAGACCAAGATTGAAAACAAGCACCTGCTCACTAGTGATGGTCAGAGGAAAGAAGAAGGGAGTGAGTGACAGGGAACTTAGGTTTTCAAAAATGTGTTTCTAACCTCTTAGACCAGGAAAGCACAGCCCCATGGTCCCTGGATCACTCTAGGACCAGGCAAGACAGGGAATTCCTCTGAATTCTGACAGTTCACACTAAACTTCAGGTCCATGAGGTGTCACTGCACTCCTTTGGCCACACCAGGCATCAGAACAGCAGGCAATTATCCCCCACCATCTCCAGTGGGCCTGGTTGAGTGGTGGTGTTCTTGGCGACATGTGGATCACCAAGCTGAGCACTGGCTCCAACACTATTTCCTTCTGAACCTGCTCCTCCATCACTGGGCACACCCAAAATATCCTAGTCAAGAAAGTATTCTAGGGCCTTAGCAACAACACTGAGTGATGGCCGGTGAGAGCTCAGGGCAGTGGAGCATGCAGTGAGCATGGTGCCTGAGGTGATCATTGAATTGGGACACTTCACACCCAATCTTGCTGATTGTTCCTTTTTTTCTAAAAAATTCAGTCAGATGAGAGCTGGAACCACAGAAATGTGTCTTCTAAGTGAAGGTGGGTATCTCTTTGAAGGCTAATATGGAGTCATGGGAGTCATTCAGTCAGCATGTTGGATGGAGGATAGGATGGTGCTGACATGCCAGGAGAGATATTCTGTGCTCACTAAACTTGCAGGGCCACACCTTCTTGACTGTGGCCTTACACCTAGGCTGCACTCAGAAATTTACCTGCTGAGAAATTCCAGGGCCACCTACACTCACCTCGAGATGCAGAAATGCCTGGCATTAATACATGGTTCACACATGTATTAATCCTCTTGACCAGACTAGTTCCTGCCTGGCACAAATTTTCCCTATGGAAAATTTCCACCAGTCCCCTTAGCAGTCCCAGGAGTAGGCCACCTTCAAGCCAGTGGATGATACAAGAGCCTACTGATGGATGAGAAACACAGAATCATATGGCATAACTCCAGACTGGAACATGCACTGTCCTGAAAGTACTATGATGAAAAGCTTCCAAGATGAATATTCAAAGAGGGAGAGCAAAGACAATTTTTTGGCACCAAAAGCAGGAGGGTGTTGGTGCTCAAAGCCTACTTCAATAAAGAGATATTTTAAAACTATTCAGCCATCATGGTCTACCCTCAAATTCCATGACACATCTTCAGGTTCAATATACTCTAATAATAGAGAAAGTAGTACATGCCAGTTCATTCTGTAAGCAACCATCATTACAAAACCTAATTCCCCTTGCAAGGACCTCAAAACCCTTGCAATTTCATGGCTCTTTCTTGTTGCTTTCAAGTGACAGCTGATTATACATATACTGATTCATAGTTTTTCTGGCACAAGTACCATGAGAAAAGACTTCTTTAAAACACAGCACTTATACCCATGGACTACAATTTAAATGAGTTGAATTTGGAATATGCAGCATGGAATCCAGTTCTCAAAATAAAGAGTGTTCCACAATATCACAAATGTAATCTAAAACAGCTCTACTACAAGGCAAATTGAAGATCCAACATCGGCAACTTGGGCAAAACCAGAATATAAAAGCAGGAGTTGTTTAAGAATATCCAAATGTTGGCTCAGACTTACTGAGCAGGAAACTTGTACCACAGACATTTGCAAATTGTCAAATGCTTTTTTTTTCTTTTTTTTTATTGTAAACAAATGGGATACATGTTGTTTCTCTGTTTGTACATGGCGTAAAGGCATACCATTTGTGTAATCATAAATTTACATAGGATAATGTTGTTTGATTCATTCTGCCATTTTTTCCCTTCCCCCCTCCCCTCCCACCCTTCCCCTCCATCTATACAGTCCTTCCTTCCTCCATTCCTACCCCCCTCCCTAAACCCAACTCCAACCCCAACACTAACCCTTCCCACCCCCCATTATGTGTCATCATCCACTTATTAGCGATATCATTCTTCCTTTGGTTTCTTGAGATTGGCTTATCTCACTTAGCATGATATTCTCCAGTTTCATCCATTTGCCTTCAAATGCCATAATTTTATCATTCTCTATGGCTGAGTAATATTCCATTGTATATATATACCACATTTTCTTTATCCATTCATCAATTGAAGGACATCTAGGTTGGTTCCACAATCTGGCTATTGTGAACTGAGCAGCTATGAACATTGATGTGGCTGTATCTCTGTAATATGCTGATTTTAAGTCCTTTGGGTATAGGCCAAGGAGTGGGATAGCTGGGTCAAATGGTGTTTCCATTCCAAGTTTTCTAAGGAATCTCCACACTGCTTTCCAGAGTGGCTGCACTAATTTGCAGCCCCACCAGCAATGTAAGAGTGTACCTTTCTCCCCACATCCTCGCCAACACCTGTTGTTGCTTGTATTCTTGATAATTGCCATTCTAATTGGAGTGAGATGGAATCTTAGGGTGGTTTTGATTTGCATTTCTCTTATTACTAGAGATGTTGAACATTTTTCCATATGTTTGTTGATTGCTTGTATATCTTCTTCTGTGAAGTGTCTATTCATTTCCTTAGCCCATTTGTCAGTTGGATTATTTACATTCTTGGTGTAGAGTTTTTTGAGTTCTTTATAGATTCTGGAGATTAGTGCTCTATCAATGGTACAGAATAGAGGACACAGACACAAACCCAAATAAATACAATTTTCTCATACTAGACAAAGGGGCCAAAAATATGCAATGGAGAAAAGATAGCCTCTTCAACAAATGGTGCTGGGAGAAATTGGAAATCCATATGCAACAGAATGAAACTAAACCCATATCTCTCACCATGCATGAAACTAAATTCAAAATGGATTAAGGATCTCGGAATCAGACCAGAGACCTTGCATCTTATAGAAGAAAAAGTAGGTCCAGAGCTTCAACATGTCGGCTTAGGACCAGACTTCCTCAACAGGACTCCCATAGCCCAAGAAATAAAAGCAAGAATTAATAACTGGGATAGATTCAAACTAAAAAGCTTTCTCTCAGCAAAGGAAACTATCAGCAATGCAAAGAAAGAGCCTACAGAGTGGGAGAAAATCTTTGCCAATCATACTTCAGATAGAGCGCTAATCTCCAGAATCTATAAAGAACTCAAAAAACTCTACACCAAGAATGTAAATAATCCAATTGACAAATGGGCTAAGGAAATGAATAGACACTTCACAGAAGAAGATGTACAAGCAATCAACAAACATATGGAAAAATGTTCAACATCTCTAGTAATAAGAGAAATGCAAATCAAAACCACCCTAAGATTCCATCTCACCCCAATTAGAATGGCAATTATCAAGAATACAAGCAACAACAGGTGTTGGCGAGGATGTGGGGAGAAAGGTACACTCTTACATTGCTGGTGGGGCTGCAAATTAGTGCAGCCACTCTGGAAAGCAGTGTGGAGATTCCTTAGAAAACTTGGAATGGAAACACCATTTGACCCAGCTATCCCACTCCTTGGCCTATACCCAAAGGACTTAAAATCAGCATATTACAGAGATACAGCCACATCAATGTTCATAGCTGCTCAGTTCACAATAGCCAGATTGTGGAACCAACCTAGATGTCCTTCAATTGATGAATGGATAAAGAAAATGTGGTATATATATACAATGGAATATTACTCAGCCATAAAGAATGATAAAATTATGGCATTTGCAGGCAAATGGATGAAACTGGAGAATATCATGCTAAGTGAGATAAGCCAATCTCAAAAAACCAAAGGAAGAATGATATCGCTAATAAGTGGATGATGACACATAATGGGTGTGGGAAGGGTTAGTGTTGGGGTTGGAGTTGGGTTTAGGGAGGGGGGCAGGAATGGAGGAAGGAAGGACTGTATAGATGGAGGGGAAGGGTGGGAGGGGAGGGGGGGAAGGGAAAAATGGCAGAATGAATCAAACAACATTACCCTATGTAAATTTATGATTACACAAATGGTATGCCTTTACGCCATGTACAAATAGAGAAACAACATGTATCCCATTTGTTTACAATAAAAAGAAAAAAAATAAATAAAAGCAAGAATTAATAACTGGGATAGATTCAAACTAAAAAGCTTTTTCTCAGCAAAGGAAACTATCAGCAATGCAAAGAAAGGGCCTACAGAGTGGGAGAAAATCTTTGTCAAATGCTTTTTATTACTTGACTTGTTTCTACCTACCACCAACCTGCCACATGCCTAATGTCTCTGGTTCCCTTCTTCTGATACCGCTCTTTACCAGTGATGAGTCCTGCTTCCTCCAGGTGTTGAAGTATAATGCTGGAGAAGCACATCGAGGCAAATGTAGAGTGGAAATGCAGCTTTATTAAAGAAAAGTAAAACAGACTTCTCCCGGGTGGAAGAAGGGGACCCAAAGGTGGAATCCATGGGATGAGCAAATCTTGTCCTTTTTATGGGTTTTATTCTCCCATTCTTTCCTCCTTATCTCTTCCCTTCCTGCCTACAGGGTTAGGCCTGGTTTTGCAGGTGAGATGTAAAAAGTGAAAAGCAGATGGGGCAGGGGGAGGGTCAAAGTGATTCAGACAGGCAAGGGTCCAGGGGGCATTAATCAGCACCTTCCTGCCTGTAGTCTCTGACAAGGGCAGGTAAACTTGGTTATCAATGGGTTCTGCAGGTCCTTGACATTCCATTCTCCCATGACAGTCTCCAACTTCCAGAGGAAGATGACTTTATGGCCTCCATTTTCTTGATCTGACCCCATTTCCTATTTCTATACTAACTGCCTGTCCCCAATTCTGGCTTCATTTTCAATGTAAGTTCTTGCAATGAATGTATTTTTTTTTTCTTCCTTACCTACAAAGCACAACCAAATAATTCCCAATTCTGTGCTAAACATGAGAACAACATATGCTTTGCCCACTTCTGCAGTGCATCTATTGAGGACATCCACCAAAATAAACAAGAGTCTATACAAGTGTTCCATTCCTTTTGACACTGCAGCTCCAATGATATTGGGAGTAGGTGGTAAATTCCCACTTTTCTCCTGAATGCTATCAGCACAAACTAACATGGATTCAGCCCCAAATCCTACTATTTTTCATCAAGTCATAAACAAGTCAATACAAACTGAAACTTACTAGAAAAATCAGGACCATGGTGGCTGTCTTCTGTCTTCACATGTTGGTATTCCAGTTGACATTGTGGTTCTCATGGAAAGTGCTCAGGTGTGGAAGTCCCCTTCATTGGCAGTGTGGGATTGTGTCCAAAAAGTCTTGATATTGCCAAGGGCCAGTGAGGTGTCATTTTGAATTTCCTGCCACTGCAACCTGGTGCCCAATGCCTTCCTGTAGATGTTGCAGAAAAAAAATGGGCATAGTATAAACATGAGAGAGATGTAAAGTCTGAACTAATGAGTTTGAAAAATGTGAAGGAACACGTATTCTTAAGCAGTGCAGGTGACTGGGGATGCACTGATCCCTTTGAGTGCAGATCCCATCAGAAAGGTGTCAATGGAAATTGGTTGCAGGTGAAACTTGTAGTTCTTGAATAGTGTCAATTCCCTTGAATAACAGAGGAGAAAAAAAGGTTTAAAGCATGGAAGATTGGCTCCCTCAGAAGTGTTTTTTCTTTCTTTCTTTTTTTCCCCCATCCTTCTGTGATGGGTGTTTGAACCTTGGTCTTTCTGCTTACAAAGCTAGCACCCAATGGGATGGGTTATATCATCAGCACAGGAAGAACTCCTTTAAGGTACATGATTTGATCACCTGAGGTTCTGTGTCTGTGAAGTTCTATGCAGAGAAGCAACCCTAGACAAAGCCAATCAATTACTAAGGAATTCTTAATTCTCCTTTTCACAACAATCTTGCAAATAACCTTTTTTGCATCTCAAGACCCACAATCTAGGGGTTTGTCCTGAGGGAAAGAAATATCCCACCTTTATGTAAGGAGGAAACCAGTTATAGCTGATCCCTGAGCAGAAAATTATATTAGTGATTCCTGGAGGACACAGCATAAAAAGAGGCAGGACTATGTGGGTATTAGAATATGCTCAGGTTGTTAGTATGAAAGTGTTGAGAACAAGGTGACATCTGTGCAGCCATATTGTATGAACAAGCCATTTTGTGAACTGGCCTGTAAACCACCCCCACAGAAAAGGGCATGCAAACACTAAGAAATGAGAAACTATCTTAACCACCAGGACACAAGCAAGACAATACAGGACAAATGGAACATGCTGGGCCCCCGGGGCTTATCAAGGCTGTTAAGAAGTATCTGTCTGAGGAATGTGCAGCTGCCCAGAAACCTTATCTATCAAGGATGGGGGGGGTTGTCTAAACCCGACTCATCTCTTGCATAGTTCACCCCTTCCCTCCTCCCTTCTTCCTCCAGAAATGTTCAGTTTTGGTGGGACCCAATGAGATTCAAATAAATTGGCAGGACCCAACCAAAAGAGGATATATATTTAGCTGTTCAAACATTAACCAATAATGTACAGGTCTTTGTATGTGAATGCTTGGAAATCTGTTAAATAGATTGCTTTCTCACCCCTTGGGGCGGCTCCCCACTCAGCCATTTTAGTGGTCTGAGAGGCTGATCATGGTCCCTGCTCCAGCTTTCATTAAATAAAACCTTGTTGTGTGACTTGCATTATCATGTGTGCACTTTGACTCTCTTGGGATTGGTCAATATTGGACCCCAATATTTGGGGGATTGTCCGGAATAGGCTCATCCAACTCCACCTTAGGAGTGACAAACAGTCCACTGTACCAAGGTTTCTAAGGAGATTTGCCACAGAAGGAGTATTGGCCACATTCATTTGGTGGCACACAGATCCCCATTTGAGTTTGGTTGAGAATTCATTTGGTGGAATGAAAGGGTTGCAAGTGACCGTGGAGGTTCCACTTTTGGAAGTTGTGGGAGATGTCACCAACAGTCAGAAGTTGCATTGACATCCCCAGTGGACATTTGAGAGGTATTTGGTAAAGCTCTTTATCTGAATTTGGTAGTTTTAATGAGAAGGGCATTGTGCCTATGAGATTGGTGTGGTTGACTCACTGGTGGATGTTAGAGACTCCTGTGAAAATTTGCTTTACTGTAGGTATTGTCTCCCTCATTCTTTTCAGTCTGCTTGGTCCTTTTCTCCTCATTTTTATGGGACAGGCTCAGGTAACTCCTAAGACTTTCCTCCTGAGTCACTTCTCAGGAATGGAACTTTGGTGTGGAACACCTAAAGAAAGGTAAGTTTGCTACACTCTGCTCCATGAAGTGGCCAACCTTCAATGTCAGCTGGCCAACTGAGGGCCTCTTCTCTTTAGAAGTCATCAAAAGAGTCTGGGATGTCATTAATAGGCCTGGTTTGCAGGGGTACCCCAACCAGTACCCCTACATATTAATATGGCAGGCCCTGGTGGAAGATCCCCCATTCTGGCTTAGCCCTCTACTCCACGAACTGCCAAAACCCCAGCCAAAGTTCTGGCAGTGACTACCCAGGGGCCATCACCACCCCCAGCCTCTCCTGAGATTCCTGCCCCTTCCCCTGAGAAACCTGAGAAACCAGTCCTCCAAGAAGGGTCTGGACACTACCCATCTCTCTTGGATCTGGATTTGGAGGAGAATCCTCAACCTTATGCCCCAATGCAGTCCCAGGTCCTACTGCAGGGTGCTGATTCTTCCACTTCCCCATCAGCACCCTGACCTAGGGTGGAAGGGCCCTCAAGGGGACTATGTCCTCAGAGACACTGGGAGGAGAACAATGTTGAGGAACCCTCATAATCTTCAGTGGGAGTCCCTATTTTACCTGTCTGGGTCTTCTTCAGAGGAGAAGGAGAGGAATGCACCTATCAGTATTGGCCCTTCTCCTCCAGTGATTTGTACAACTGGAAGGTCCAGAACCCCCCTTTCTCTGAGAACCCCAGGGATTTAACTGATTTGTTTGAGTCCATTTTGCATACCCACAGTCCCACCTGGGATGAATGTCAGCAACTCCTCAGAACTCTATTCACAACAGAAGAGTGTGAGCAAATCCTCATGGAAGCAAGGAAGAATGTCCTTGGGGACAATGGAAGACCTACCACCCTACCAAACCTGATTGATGATCACTTCCCCTTGAACAGACCTGAGTGGAATTTTGGGAAGGTGCAGGTAGGGAGCATCTCCAAGTCTACTGCCAGATTCTTATGGCCGGTCTCCGAGTGGCAACTCACCACCCTATCAATTTGGCTAAGGTAAAAGCTGTGATGCAAGGGGAAAATGAAAGCCTGGCCATTTTCCTTGAACGATTTTATGATGTGTTTAGACAATATACCCCCTGAGATCCTACGGCAGAGGAAAATCAATCCGCTGTAATCATGTCTTTTATAAATCAGGCTGCCCCATATATTAGGAAAAAGCTCTATAAACAAGAGGGACTAGGAGGAATGACTATTTGGGATCTTATGAAGGTAGCAGATCATGTGTTCAATACTCAAGAGATCCCCGAGGAAAGAGAGGACAGAATTAGGGAAAAGAACCAGGAATTACAGGAAAGAATGAGAAAGGAAGATAGAGAGCACCAGGGTAAGGAGAGCAGGAGACAAAAGAGGGAAATGGCAAAGATATTGTTGGCTGAGGTGAGAGGGACGGGGGACAAAGTTTTGGGAGGAGTGGCCCTCTCTACCCTCGGCATAATCGGGCAAAGCTGGATCGAGAACAGTGCATGTACTGCAAGGAGCATAGGCATTGGAGGTGGGAATGTCCCAAACTACAGGGGTGAGAGAGGCCAGGAGATAGGAAGGGTGGTGATGCCTGAGTCCTTCTGGCAGGGACGGGCAGCAACTAGGGGAAATGGGGGTCCAAACCCCTCCCCAAGTCTTGGGTAACCATATTTGTGGAAGGGAATCCAGTGGGACTTATGGTGGATACCAGAGAGCAGTATTCAGTTCTCAATAAGCCCAGTGGGCCCTTGTCCCAGAGTATTAGTCTAGTTCAAGGAGCCACTGGATCCAAAGCCTATCATTTGACTAGCAAGTGACAGGTGGTTCTGGGTTGACACCAGGTAAACCATTCTTTCCTGGTCATCCCCAAATGTCCAGCTCCTCTTTTGGGAGGGGAATTACTAACTAAAGTGCAGGCCCACATTCACTTTGAGCCAGATGGCATCAAGGTCACACAGGGCCACGGTCAACCCCTCCACATTTTGACCATGTCATGCAGATGAATTTCACCTGTTTTCTCCTGGGGAACTCCTTTTTCAGGCTAAGTGACCACCCCCGAGGTGAACTATTGTGTAGAGACCTTCCCACAAGCATGGGCAGAAGTAGTAGGAGTAGGGCTAGCAGCACACTGACCCCCAATGATTGTGGAACTTATGACCACTGCACAGCCAGTCCAGGTCCAGCAGTACCTGATGTCTACCGAGGCACATAGACGGATTGCGCCACACATTTGTCAACTCCGGGAGGCAGGGATATTGCAGCACTGCCGCTCAGCTCGGAACACCCTGTTCCTTCCCCTCAGAAAGCCAGGGGGAAAAGACTATAGGCCAATCCAGGATCTGAGAAAGGTGAATGAGAATGCTGTAGACATCCACCCTACTGTCCCCAATCCCTATACCCTGCTAAGTCACCTGCCCCTGGCACATGTTTGGTACACCACCCTAGATTTGAGGGATACTTTCTTTAGCATAGCCTTGGCACCCAGCAGCAAACTCATCTTTGCCTTTGAGTGGCAAGATGAAGATGTGGGAACCCCTGGGCAGCTTACTTGGACCAGGCTCCTACAAGGCTTCAAGAACTCCCCCACCCTTTTCAATGAAGCTTTGAGTGAGGACTTGGACACCTTCTGGTGGAACCACAGCTCTGTCACTCTACTGCAATATGTTGATAACTTGCTCCTAGCAGCCCCCTCTGAGATTGAGTGCTGAAGGGCAATGGAGGATCTCCTCCAGGAACTTGGGAGGCTTGGCTATAGGGCCAGTGCAAGAAAAGCACAGATATGCAGGCAGACTGTGACCTACCTAGGGTACAAACTAAAGGAAGGACCTAGGTGCTTCACAGAGGCCATGAAGTAGACCTTCCTAAGACTCCTGGTCCCCACCTTGGCCCGAGAAGTCCAAGAATTTCTAAGAACCACCAGCTATTGCAGCTTGTGGATCTTAGGGTATGTGGAGTTGACTAAACCCTGGTATGAGGCCATTAAGGACAAGACCCCCTGGGTCTGGGGGACTGAACAACAGAAAGCATTTGAAGGACTTAAGACAGCCCTCCTAGAGGTCCCGGCACTGGTGCTACCAGACCCCTTGAAGCCCTTCAACCTCTTCGTAGATGAGAGGAAGGAAATAGCAAAGGGAGTGTTGATGCACATGGAAGCACCCTGTAGTCTACTTGTCCAAAAGGCTATACCTGGTTGTGGCAGGTTGGCCCCCATGTTTGCAAATCATAACAGCAGTCACCTTGATGGTAAAGAATGCTGACAAGCTCACCTTTGGTCAGCACTTGAAGATGGTAACACCTCACACCATTGATGGGGTCTTGAAACACCCCCCAGGTAGTAAAAAATGCCCAACTAACTCAATACCAGGGGCTCCTGCTAGACTCCCCTAGGATCATCTTTTCAGAATCAGCCTCCTTGAACCCAACCACCCTGCTGCCAACCCCAGATATGGAGGCCCCTCTACATGACTGCCAATAGATCATGGCTGAAGTGACCCAGGTGCACCCCGACCTGCAGGACTATGCTCTCCCCAACAGTGAGTTGATCTGGTACATGGATGGGAGTAGCTTTGTTCAGAACAGGGTGTGCTGGGCAGGAGTAGCAATAGTGGATTAACAAGGAAATGTTATCTGGAGTGCCTCCCTGCCACTGGGGCTTGGGCACAAAAGGCCAAATTGGTCATGCTTGCCAAAGTCCTTGAAAGGGCAGAAGGAAAGTGAGTGACTGTCTATACTGATAGCCACTACACCTTTTGCACTGTACACGTGCATGGGGCCATCTACCAGGAGCGAGGTTTCATTACTGCAGAAGGGAGAGGACTGCTCAACCTGGATGAGCTCCAGAGGCTGTTGGCAGCAGTGCAAAAGCCCTGGGCGGTTGCGGTCATGCAGATTCCTGGTCACAAGTCTTCCCAGACTCCAGAAGCGGAATGGAATCGACATGCAGACAAAGCAGCTAGAGAAGTGGCCAGAGCTTCTGTGACTCTGGCTTTGACCCTGCCAGTGCCTGAGCTTCCGCGACTACCACCACAACCCGACTACACACCAGAAGACCTAAAATGGATTCACCACCACCAGAGTGCAGGACCTGATCTACAAGACTGGCATCATGACCCCCAAAGGGTGACTTATCCTGCCATCAGAACTGGGACAGTTTCTCCTCACCAACCTGCATCAAACCAGCCATCTGGGAAAAAAGAATCTCCTGACCCTCCTTGAATTGGCCCACCTCTGGTTCCCACATCAGGCAGCCCAGGTCCAGCGAATCATGGGCCATTGTGCTGGGTGTCAGGCTATGAAACACAGTAGGAAGGGACTCTTATATACAGGTACCAGGGTATGGGGGAGGGCACCAGGGCAGAGTTGGGAAGTGGATTTCACTGAAGTCAAGCCCAGGAGGTATGGTTACAAATACTTGTTAGTAATGGTGGATACCTTCTGAGGGTGGGTGGAGGCTTTCCCCACTAAGAAGAAAACAGCTCAAGTGGTAGCCAAGGCCTTGCTTGAAGAGATTATATCTAGGTATGGGGTTCCTGAGATGTTAGGGTCAGATAATGGGCCGACTTTCATCAGTAAATTCCTGCAAGGACTAGCCCAAGCCATGGGGACCATCTGGAAGTTGCATTGTGAATATAATCCCCAGAGCTCAGGGCAGGTAGGAAGCATGAATCAGACTTTAAAGGAGACCTTGTCCAAATTGGCCATTGAGACCAGAGGAGACTGGTTGACCCTCCTGCCTTATGCCATTTTCTGGACTCAGAACTCACCCTATGTTCATGGATTGACTCCCTTCGTAATTCTATATAGGGCTCCACCCCCCATAATATTCCGTACATTACTGGACCAAGGCTTTGATGGGGCTCCAAATTATTTAGCCAGTTTGAAGGCTTTATATGAGGTACAGCCTCAGATATGCTCACTTTATGAGGTCCATGACCCTCTGAGTCTGGAACATGGCATCATTCCAGGGGCTGGGTATGGGTAAAGAGACACCAAGCCCACACCTTGGAGGGACATTGGAAAGGGCCTTACATGGTTGTAATCAATACAACCATGTATTGATTACTCCTACTGCTGTTAAGGTTGATGGCATTGGACCCTGGGTGCATCACTCACACCTACACTGTGCTGGCACTGAGGAACAGAAAGAGGCAGAGGTGTGGACAGTGCAGCAATGACCCCCTTGAAGTTGAACTTCTGGAGGAAGGATGTGGGTGACCCAACTCTTCCTAGCAACTGCCTGGCTCCAACTGTTCCTAGTGAACACCTGTCTCCCCACTTGAGTAAAAGGCAATATGCACACACTGTTCAAAATAACTTGGAAAACACTCCAGGCAGTAGCTCTTTGCTTCCTAATTGTAAGTACTGTGCTGATTCGAGGAAACAGCAAACCTGTGGAACCAAACCTGGATGATCATCAATGTGGAAACCAGTGAAGTAGCCAATGTCACCTCCTCAAACTTAGTTCCCCAAAGAACTTGGTTCCCTGACCTCCATGTGGACTTATGTGACCTTGTGGGGGATGCATGGGACCCTTCAGACCAGGAACCCTTCCCGGGGTATGGGTGTAAGACCCTGAGAGTCATAGCAATACCAGAAGCCTAGGGTTCCATGTCTGCCCTGCTCACTCACTAGACAGAAAGCAAATTGCCAAGTGTGGAGGTCCTGAAAGCACCTAGTGTAAAGCATGGGGGTGTGAATCTACTGGGTGGATCACATGGTCCTCCCCATCATTGGATACCTAATTTCAGTGAAAGGGATGGAAACATGCAAGAAGTGGGATGAGGTTATTGAGAACAGGATGGTAAAAGGGAAAACTGTGGGCCATGCTATAACAAAGACCAATCAGGACATTTTGCCTTCCCATTAGCTACCACAGAGGGACGCTGCAACCCATTAGTCAAAAAGTTTACCCCCATGGGAAAGAAGACAAACTGGGAGGCTGGAAAAACCTGGGGACTAAGGTTTTACCACAGTGCATACAATCCTGAACTAATTTTTCTTTCAAGCTAGTCAAGAGACCCCTGGGAAAAACAGCATTGGGTCTCAACCAGGTACTTAACCCGAGCAGACAATCTGTTCAGTAAACCAGCACCCCAAAACTGTGCCTAACACATTTCTCAACCACATTTCCTGTCACTAAGACCGTGCCATCAGAATCTGTCACTTTTCTGGTGGAGACCCTCGAAGACCCCCTGTTAGCTCTTCTGAAACAATCCTACTTATTCCTAAATAGCTCTAAACCCAATATAACTGAATCCTGTTGGCTGTGCTATGATACAGTCCCACTGTACTATGAAGGCATAGCAACTCTAGGAAATTACACCCCTTCCCACAGTTCTGCTGAATGTCACTGGCAATCAAAATGTACCCTAACCTTACAACAAGTCACTGGATAAGGGCTCTGTATAGGCCATATCCCTTAATCTCATCAGTCCTTGTGCAACCAAACTGTACTGCTGGGCAACTCAAGTCAATACCTAATTCCCCAGCAGGACACTTGGTGGGCCTGTTCTACAGGGCTCACACCCTGTGCCCACACATAGGTGATCAATAACTCCTGGGGTTTTTGTGTTTTTGTTAGGCTAGTTCCCAGGATGTTGTACCATTCAGATGAGGACTTTTATTAACAACTAATAGGGGACCCCCCTGAGAACCAAGAGGGAACCTCTTATGGCCCTTACCCTAAGTATGGTTCTGGGTATGGGACAAATAGGAGCCAGAACAGGTACAGCTTTCTTAACAACTCAGAACCAACATTACTCTAGTTTAAGAGTGGCTATTGATCTAGATATTGAGAGGATAGAAAACTCCATTTCCCACCTTCAAAAGTCCCTCATCTCCCTAGCTGAAGTAGTGATGCAAAACAGGAGGGGGTTAGATTTTGATTTTCCTACAGCAAGGAGGATCATGCCTGGCCCTAGGTGAAGAATGTTGCTTTTATGTTGACCATTTGGGAGTAGTTAAATAAACTATGGCTAAAGTTAGAAAAGTACTAACAAAATTATAGAAGGAACAGGAGGCACAACAGGGCTAGTTTGAATCATGGTTCAATTCCTACCCTTGGTTGGCCACCTTGATTTCTATCTTACTGGGTCTGCTTATTATTTTATTCTTATTCCTAACCTTTGGCCCCTGCAATCTAAATAAGTTAGTAGATTTTGTTAAGGACCGTGTAAGCACAATCCAACTGATGGTGCTAAGGCAACAATACGAGAGAGTACCGGCCACAGAGGATGGAAATGTGCAATGACCAAATGAGAATGATTCCTCATAATGAACAACTAAAGGGGGAAATGTTGAGAACAAGGTGACATCTGTCCAGGCATCTTGTATGAACAAGCCATTTTGTGAACTGGCCTGTAAATCACCCCACAGGAAAGGGCATGCAAACACTAAGGAATGAGGAACTATCTTAACCACCAGGATGCAGGCAGGTGCTGACACTGAAGAGCCAATACAGGACAAACAGGACTTGCTTGGCCTCCAGGCTTATCAAGGCTGTTAAGAGATATCTGTCTGAGGAATGTGCAGCTGCCCAGAAACCTTATCTATCAAGGTCAGGGGAACCTAAACCTGACTCATCTCCTGCATAGTTCACCCCTTCCCTCCTCCCTTCTTCCTCCAGGAATGTTCAGTTTTGGCAGGACCCAATGAGGTTCAAATAAATAGGCAGGATGCAACCAAAGGAAGAACATTATGTTCAAACATTAATCAATAATGGACAGATCTTTGTGAATGCTTGAAAATCTCTTAAATAGAATGCTTTCTCACCCCTTGGGGCTGCTCCCTACTCAGTCAATGTAATGGTCTGAGAGAGAACTCAAGGTCCAGGCTTCAACTTGCTTTAAATAAAAACTTGTTATGTGACTTGCATTAATGTGTGTGCACTTTGACTCTCTGGGGATCGGCCCACATTGGACCTCAACAAAAGAATTTTGGGGTTCATTTGCCATTGTATCCCCAGCCATTGCACACAAAAATCTACTGCACATACCTTGATCTATTTTTTTTTATATTTTCCTTTTGGAATTTTACTTTGGAAAATTCTGAGCAGCAGAGTGCTGTGCAAAATGCACAAGCCAGTTGTGGTGGTTTATCTTACCTATCATCTCATTTATGGGTGAGGTAGAGGAAGGTGTATCTCCTGGGAAAGATGAGTTTTCTTCAATGAAGGAATGCCTCATCAACTTAGCTGGACTTTGTCAGGAAATATAAACAGGCAAGTGGTGATGGCTCTCAGGGTCTGGGTTCCTAGGACCCATATTTGCTGGCAGAAAGGAAACATTCCTCATCCAATTTCAATCTTCTTCTCATAGGTTTGTAGTTTTTACTCTCAAGAATTATTAGAGTAGGATAAGGGCTGAAATTTATATCCCTGATCTCTCAATGATTTAGTTGCATTCAGTTGCACTGAGGGCAATGCCTCACTTGGTTAGCAGTGAGACATGAGAGCAAAAATGGGAGAACTCCTGTAATCCAGGCAGAAAGGGAAAGCATCAAGCCGGTCGGGTGCAAATGGCTAGGCGATTCCAGGCTACGGTTGTAAAACAGTTGTTTTCTGTCCCCAGAGGGTTTTTCTGAGACTTGAGCTACAAGGATTTTGAGGAGAGGCTCCCTTGACCTGGTGACCGCAACGCAGATTCCGCCTGAGGTCAGAGATGAAAGGCCTGACAGCTCGATGGTGTCATGGTTCTCATGGAAAGCAGAGAAGTTTCCACTCCTGGCCACTTCACACCAAGATTGAAAGCAAACACAAGCTCAGTTGTGATGGTCAGAGGAAAGAAGAAGGGAGGGAGTGTGAGGGATCTGAGGTATTCCAAAATGTGATTCTAACATTTCATCCAGGAGAGCACAGTCCCATGGTCCATGGATCCCTCCAGGACCGGGCAGGACAAGGAACTCCTCTGAAACCTGACAACTCACACTAAACTTCAGGTCTGCTCACAATAGAAATCATGACAGCAGGCAAACATCCCCCACAAGTTCCAGTGGGGTGGGTGGTGGTGTGCTTTGGGAAACACACTGTTTCCTTCCTAACTCGATCCTCCAGGACTGTGCACACCTGGAATATCCTCCACAGGAAACTAGCCTAAGGCCCTAAGAACCACACTGAATAATGCCTGATGAGAGCTCATGTCAGTGGAGAATGCAGTGAGCATGATGGGTTATGTGATCTTTGAATTGGGATGCTTCACACACAATCTTGCATGTTGCTCCTTTTTTCCTAGAAAGTTCATCCAGGTGACAGCTGGAACCTGGGCAGTGGGTCTTCTAGGTGAAGTTGGATGCATCTTCTGAAGGCTTATGTGGTGTCATGAGAGTCATTCACTCAGGATGTTGGATGGAGGATAGGATGGTGCTGACATGCCAGGAGAGATATTCTGTGCTCACTGCACCTGCAAGGCCACTCCTAATTGGGTGTGGCCTTACAACTAAGCTGCACTCAGAAATTTACCTGCTGGGAAATTCCAGGGAAACCTCAACTCACCTTGAGATGCAGAAATGACTGACCTATCTGTGTTCACACATGTGTTCTCTCTCTTGACCAGAGAAGTGCCAGCCGGGCACAAGGCCCTGTGGAAAATTTCCACCAGTCCACTTAGCAATCCCAGGAGAATGCTGACTACAAGCCAGTGGATAATGTAAGAGCCTGCTGAGGGCATGAGGAACACAGCATCACATGGCATAACTCCAGATAGAAGAATGCACCATGCTGAAAGGGCTATGATAAAAAGCTTGTGCAGTGAGCACAGATGAATATTCAAATAGGGAGAGCAAGGACATTTTGTTGGCACCAAAAGCAGAAGGATGTTGGTGCTGAAAGCCTACTTCAATGAAAAGACATTCTAAATCTATTCAGCCATCATCGTCCACCCTCAAATTCCAAGGCATGTCTTCAGGTTCAAAAAACTCTACAAATACAGAAAGTAGTACTTGAGAGTTCTCTCTGTTATCCACCATCATTACAGACCCTATATCCCCTGCAATGACCTCAAAGCCCTTGCAAACTCATAGCTCTTTCTTATTGCTCTCAAGGGACAGCTTATTATACATATGCCGATTCATAGTTTTCTGGCACATAAACCATGAGAAAAGACTTTATTTAAAACACAGCACTTATACCAATGAACTACAATTTAAACCAGTTGAATTTGTAATATGCAGCAATGAATTCAGCTGTGAAAGTAAAGACTGCACCACAACATCACAAATGTAAACAGAAACAGTTCTGCTAAAAGGCATATGTGAAGAACCAGAACTGAATATCAAAACAGGAGTGGTTCAAGAATATCTGAGTGTGTGGTCAGACTTGCTGAGCAGAAGAGTTGTACCACAGGCATTTGCAAATTGTCAAATGCTTTTTATTTCTTGACTTGCTTCTATGCACCACCAACCTGCCACAGGCCTAATGTCTCTGGCTTCCTTCTTTCTGTGTGAGTTCTTGCAATGAATGGTTATTTGGTCATCCTTTACCCTACAAAGCAAAATCCAACATTTCCCAGATCCGTGGTAAGCATGAGAAAAACACATGCTCTACCCACCACTACAGGGCATCACTTGAGGACATCCATAAAAATTAACAAGGTTCTATACAAGTGCTCCATTCCTTCTGACACTGGAGCTCCAATGATAGTGGAAGAAGAGGTCGTAAATTCCCCATTTCCACTGAATACTATCAGCAGAAGCTAACATGGATTCAGCCCCACATCCTACCATTTTACATCTAGTCATAAGCAAGCCAATGCAAAGTAAACCTGACTAGGAAACTCAGGGCCAAGGGCAGCTGTCTTTTGTGTTCACTTATTCCTTTTCCTGTTGACATTGTGGATCACAGGGAAAGTGCTCAGGTGTGGAAATCCCCTTTATTGGCAGTCTGGGAGTGTGTCCAAAAAGCCTGTATATTTCCAAGGACCAGTGAGGTATCATTTGGAATTTCCTGCCACTGAACCTGGTGCACATTGAATATTGGGAGAAGTTGCTGGAAAAATATGGGCATAGCATACTCATGAGTGAGATGTATCATATGAGCTAAGGAGAGTTGAAAGATGTGAAGGAACATGTCCTCTAAAGAAATGCAGGTGACTGGGTAAGCACTTCTCCCTTTGAGTACAGCTCCCTGATGGAAGGTGTCAATGGAAATTACTTGCAAGTGAAAGTGGTACATGTTACACATTGTTGATTTCAATGATTAACAGAGGTGAAAAAAAATGTTGGGAGGATGGAAGTTTGGCACCCTCAGAAGTGTTTTGTCCTGTTTCCCCCCCACCACCAGAGGAGCTGGGGATTTGAATCTCAGTTTTTCCACCTGCAAAGCAAGTGCCCTAAAGGATGGGACAAATCCTCTCCACAGGTAGAGCTCCTTTAAGATATATCACTTGATCCCCTCAGGTTCTGTGTCTGTGAAGATTTGTGCAGACAAACAGCCCTAAAAATGCCAAACAATGTCTAAGGAATTCTTAATTCTCCTTTTCACAACAATCTTGAAAATAAACTTTTTTGCATGTCAAGTTCCACACTCTAATGCTCTGTCCTGAGGGAAAAAGTTATCACAACTTTACTTAAAGAGGAAGATGGTTGTAGCTGATCTCTGAGCAGAAAATTATATCAGTGATCCATGGAGGCCAGGGCATGAGGAGAGGCAGGCCTATGTGAGAATTAGAATATGCTCAGGTTGTTAGTATGAGAGGAGATTTTTGGGAATCATTTACCGTTGCATCCCTAGCCATTACATTGGCAATCTACTGACACCGTCCTTGTTCTTTTTTTTTTTTTTTCTTTTTTTCTTTACTTTTCCTTTGGTCATTTTACTTTGAAAAATTCTAACCAGCAGATTGCTGTAGAAAATGCACAAACCAGTGCTGGTGCTGGATATTGCCCACCATCTCAGGAATGGGTGAGGTAGAGGAAGGTATTTCTCTTGAGAAAGGCCAGTTTCCTTCAATGAGTGAATGCCTCATCATCTTAGACAGACATTGTCATGAAATATAAACAAGTAAATCCATGTGGTGATGGCTATTGGGGTCTGCTTTCCCAGGACCAGTATTTGCTGTTAGAAAGGAAACATGACTCATCCAATTTCAATCTTCCGCTTGGTAGGTTTGCAGCTTTTACTCTCAAGATTTATTACAGTGAGATAAGGGCTGAAATTCATATTCATGATCTCTCAATGATTCAGTCCCATTCAATTCCACTTAGGATGATGCCTCACTTGGTTACCAGCATTCTTGCTACAAGAGAGCAAATAATGGGAAGGCTTCTGTAATCCAGGTGGGAGGGGCAGGAATTGGGCAGGTTGGGTGTAAATGGTTCAGGGATTACAGACTCTGGTTGGAGAACACACTCACTTTCTCTCTGCAGGGAGATTTTCCAAGCCTTGGGATATATGGATTTTGAGGATCAGCTGCCGTGACCTGGAACTTGCACCGCAGATACTGCCTGAGGTCACAGAAGAAAGGCATGTAAGTACGTTGGCATCAAGGTTCCCATGGCAAACAGAGACGCTTCCACTCCTGGCCCCTCTGACCAAGATTGAAAACAAGCACCATCTCAGTTGTGATGGTCAGAGGAAAGACAAAAGGAGCAAATGCCAGGAAAATGCAGTTGTCCCAAACATGATCCAAACATCATCAACCATTAGATGAGGAGCCAGGTTGTGTGCAGGGCACAGCCCCAGAGTAGATGGATTGCTCCAGGACTAAGCAAGACAAGAAAACCCTCTGAAACCTGACAGTTAACACTAAAATCCAAGTTGGCTAGGTGACTCTGCAGTCATTTGGCTGCACCAGGCATAATGACAGCAGGCAATTATCCTCCACCAGGTCCAGTGGGCCATTTTGGGTGCAGGTATGCTTGGGTCATGTGGATCACCAAGTAGAGCACCTGCTACAGTGCTATTTCCTTCTGAACCCACTCATCCAGAACTGGGCACACACAGAATATCCTAGTCAGGAAACTAGCCGAGGGCACTAAAACCACACTGAATGATGCTGCTGAGACTCAGGGCAATGGAGCATGCAGTGAGCATGGTGGCTTAGTTGATTTTTGAATTGGGACAATTCACTCTCAGTCTTGTGGTATGCTCCTCCTCTCCTACTAAGTTTAGACAGGAGACAGCTGGAACCTTGTAAGTGGGTCTTCTAGGTGAAGGTGGGTTGCTCTTCTGATGACTAATATGGAGAGGTGGGAGTCATTCACAGAGCAGGTTGGATAGAGAACAAAATGATGCTGACATGAAAGGAGAGATGTTCTGTGCTCATTTCACCTGCAAAACCACAACTCCTTGCTGTGGCCTTAGAACTAGACTGCACTCAGAAATTTACCTGCTGGGAGTTTCCAGGACCACCTCAACTCACCTTGGGATGCAGAAATGTGTTCACAAATGTGTTCATTCTCTTGACCTGAATAGTGCCTGCCTGGCTAAAGGTCCTGTGGAAAATTGCCATCAGTCATCTTACCAGCACCAGGAGGATGATAACTACAAGTCAGAGAATGTTATAGGAGCCTGCAGGTGGCATGAGAAACACAGCATCTCATGGCATATCCTCGGATTGGAGCATGAACCATGCTGAAAAGGGCAATGATGCAAAGCTTCCAGGATGAATATTCAAAGAGAAAAAGAAAGGACATGTTGGGGGCAAGAAAGCAAAAAGGTGTTGGTGCTGAAAAACTTCTTAGGTGCAGAGACATTCTCAAACTACTCAAGCATGTTGGTCTACCCTAAAATTCCATTACACATCTTCAGGATCAACATACTCTAGAAATACAAGAAGTAGTACTTGCCAGTTCATTCTGCAAGAAACAATCATTGCAGACCCTAACTCCCCTTGCAAGGACTTCAACACCCTTGCAAATTAGTGGCTCCTTCTTGCTGTTCTCAAGGGACACCGATTATACACATACTAAATGTTATTTTTTTCTGGCACAAAACCATAAGGAAAGGCTTTAAATAAAACAAGCATGTACACCAACAAACTAGTATTTAATTCAGAACATGCAGCACTGAACCCAGCTCTTGAAATAAAGACTGTACCACAATATAACAAATGTAAACAGAAACAGCTCTGCTAAAAGGAAAAAGTGAAGACCCAACATGGGCAAAACCTGAATATCAAAACAGGAGTGGTTTAAGAATATCCAAATGTGGGATTGGACTTATTGTACCACAGGCATTGGCAAATTGTCAAGTGCATTTTATTTCTGGACTTGCTTCTACCCACCACCAACCTGCAACATGACTAATGTCACTGGTTTCTAATTTCAGTGTGAGATCCTGGAATGAATTTTTTTTTCCTTATGAAGCACAATCCAATAATTCCAAGATCCATGGAAAACAAGAGAACAACATATGTTTTTCCCACTTCCACAGTGTATCTATTGAGGACATGCATCAAAATTAACCAGAGTCTCTACATTAGCTCTGCTCTTTTAAATCCTGAGACTCCAGTGATAGTGGGAGAGTAGGTGGTGAATTCCCCCATTTCTCCTGAATGCTATTGGCACAAACATGGATTCAATTCCATATCCTCCTGTTTTTCCTCAAGTCATAAGTAAGCCAATGCAAAGTAAAACTGACAAGAAAAATCAGGGCCAGGGGTGGCTGTTCTTTGCCTTCACATGTTGGTTTTCCAGTAGACTTTGCTTTTCATATGGAAAGTGCTAAGGCGTGGAAGTCCCCTTCATTGGCAGTGTGGGATTGTGTCCAAAAAGTCTCAAAATTGGCAAGGGCCAGTGAGGTGTCATTTGAATTTTCTGCCACTGCCACCTGGTGCACATTGCCTATCTAGAGAAGTTGCTGGGAAAAGAAGGGGATAACATAGTCACATGTGAGATGTAACATCTGAACTAATGAGAGTTGAAAGATGTGAAGAAACACATACCTTTAAGCACTGCAGAGGAATGTGGATTCGGTGCTCCCTTGAGTGCATCTCACTCAAAGGGCTGAAAGGTGTCAATGGAAGTTGCTTGCAGGTAAAATTAGTATATCCTAAACAGTGTCAATTTCACTGAATAACAGAGGAGAACAAAGAAATAGTTTGAGAGGATGGAAGTTTGGAACCCTCAGAAGTTTTTTTCTTGTGTTTTTCTCTCCCAGTCCTAGGTGCTGGGGATTCAAACCCAGCCTTTCAGCTTGCATAGTCAGCACTACAAGGGATGACCTATATTGTCATCACAGGATGAGCTCCTTTAAGGTACATGACTTGATCCACTGAGGTTCTGTGTCTGTGCACTTCTATGCAGAGAAGTAACCATAGACAAAGTCAATCAATGACTAGGTAATTCTTAATTCTCCTTTTCACAGCAATCTTGCAAATAAAACTTTTTGTATCTCAAGACATACAATCTAGGGGTTTGTCCTGAAGAAAATAAATATTCCATCTTTACTTAAGGAGGAAACCGGTTATAGCTGACCCTTGAGCAGAAAATTTGATCAGTTTCCATGGAGGACAGGGCACTAGGAGAGGCAGGTCTGTGTGGGTTTTAGAATATGCTCAGATTGTTAGTATGAAAGGAGATTTTGGCGAACATTTGACATTGCATCCCCAGACATTATGTTCACAATCATCTGAAACATTCCTTGATTTTTTAAAATTTTCCTTTTGGCATTTAACTTTGGAAAGCTCTGACCAGCAGAGTGCTGTGAAAAATGTACCAGCCAGTGATGGTTGTGGATATTGCCTATCATTTGAGGTAGGGGTGAGTTAGAGGAAGGTGTTTCTCCCGGGAAAGGCCAGTTTCATTCAATGAGGGAATGCCTCATCAACATAGCCAGATGATGTCAGGAAATATAAACAGGCAAAGTCAAGTGGTGATGGTTCTCATGGTCCGGGATCCCAGAACCCATATTTGCTGGAAGAAAGGAAACATTCGTCATCCAATTTTAATCTTCCTCTTGGTATGTTTGCAGCATTTACTCTCAAGAATTATTAGAGTAGGATAAGGACTGAAATTCATATCCCTGATATCTCAATAATTCAGTTGCATTCAGTTGCACTGAGGACAATGCCTCACTTGGTTACCAATGCTTCTGTGACATGAGAGCAAAAACGGGAGAACTCTTTTTATCCAGGGGGAAGGGGTAGTCATTGGGCAGGTCGGATGGGAATGGCTGGGTGGTTCCAGGCTCCAGTTGGAGATCAGTTGGTTTCACTCCACAGAGTTTTTTTTTTTTTTTTCTGAGCCTTGTGCAACATGGAGTTCAAGCAGTGGCTTCAGTAACCTGCCACCGGCACCGCAGGCCTGACATCATGATGGCATCTTGGTTGCCATGGAAACCAGAGAAACCTCTGCTCCTGGCCGCTTCACAAAAAGATTGAAAACATGCACCAGCTCAGTTTTGAAGGTCAGAGGCAAGAAGAATTTATTGAGTGCCAGGGAACTCAGGTTTTCCAAAATGAGATTCTAACTTCTTCATCCAGTAGAGCACTGCCCTGTGGTCTGTGGATCCCTCCAGAAGCAGGCAGGGCAAGGTAGTCCTCTGAAGCCTGACAGCTCACACTAAGCTGCAAGACCACTAGGTATCACTACACTTATTTGGCCCCACAGGGCATCATGACACAGGGCAACTATCGCCCAACATTTCCAGTGGGCCTGGTTGGTTGAAGGTGTGCTTGGAGACACGTGCATCACCAAGCTGAGCACCATCTCCAGACTATTTCCTTCCAGTCACTGGCTCTTTGCAGTGCCAAATTCACGGGTATTTGTCACTGCCTGCAGCAACAATTTGCACGGGTCTTTATCGGTGGTGGACTGGAAATGAACTGCTTCTTTCTTTTAGTGGGCTGCTTTCTCGCTTATTTGCTTGTTCCCTGGGCTATGGAGGAATAAAGGTTTTTCTTAGAGAGAGAGAGAGAGAGAGAGAGAGAGAGAGAGAGAGAGAGTTTGCATAAGAGAGAAAGAGAGACTGCTTAAGAGAGAGAGACTACACTTTCAGAGATCTATATCTTCTTATTTCTGCTGCTTCTTAAAGTGTGTCCTGCATCCTGTGATCTAAGGGTGCATCTATCTGAGGTGCTTCTTAGTGATGCGTCCCACATACTGCGATCTACCTATCTGTGATCTGAGGTGTGTTCTCAATTCTCCGCTCTGTGATCTGCCTTCACCTGCTGCCTGCTGCTTCTCTCTGCTAGCTGCTTCTATCTGCTTGCCACTTCTTCTTCTTCCTTTCTGCTAGTGGTTTCTCTCCACCTCTTGCTGCTAGATGCTGCAGCTTATTGTTGCTCCTTACTGTTGCATCCCCATCCCACCGCCTGCTTATATTCCCTCCAGGAGGTGGAGGGCGGGGCCACAGCCAGTTGTGATCAGGTGAGGAGCCAGCTGCCCCATCATGGCAGGGGTCAAAATGAGCAGGCCCAAGCAGGCATGCTCGGGAACACCTGTGCACATGATGTGCGCGTGGACTTAACTGAATATGGCCAGTGATAAATCACCTGAGTGTGCTTATGTCAATTAACCTCCTTACTGCTGATGTGATCAGGCACTTTCTGGCTGACACAGCCCCCAACACCTTCTGATCCCACTCCTCCAACAGTGGGCACACCCAGAATTACCTAGTCAGGTAGCCTAGGGCCTTAGCAACCACATCGAATCATGGTTGGTGAGAGTTTAGGGCAGTGGAACATGCAGTGAGCATAGTGGCTTAGGTAATCTTTGAATTGGCCCACTTTACACCCAATCCTGAGGGTTGCTCCTTTTTTCCTAGAAAGTTCAGTCAGGTGACAGCTGTAAACTGGGAAGTGGGTCTTCTAGGTGAAGTTGGCGACCTCTTCTGAAGGCTAATATGGAGGCATGTGAGTCAATCAGTCAGCATGTTGGACGGAGGATAGGAGGATGCTGTCATGCCAGGAGTGTTATTCTGTGCTCGCTACACTTGCAAAGCCATACCTACTTGTCTGTGGCATTACAACTAGACTGCACTCAGATATTTATCTGCATGGAAACTCCAGGGTCACCTACACTCACCTGGAGATGCAGAAATATCTGGCCTATCTGTCTTCCACATATGTTCATTCTCCTGAGCAGATTAGTGCCAGCCTGGCACAAGGCCCTGTGGAAAATTTCCCCCAGTCCTTTTAGCAGCCCCAGGAAGATGCCACTTATAAGCCAGTGGATCATATAAGAGCCTGCTGAGGGCATGAGGAACACAGGATTACATGGCATAATTCCAGAGAGAAGCATGCACAATGCTACAAGGGTTATGATGGAAAGCTTCCAAGATTAATATTCTAATAGGGAGAGCAAGGACATTTTGTTGGCAGCAGAAGCAGAAGAATGTTGGTGCTGAAAACCTTCTTCAAATGAAGAGACATTCTAATACTACTAGGCAATCATGGTCTACCCTCAAATTCCATGACACTTCTTCAGGTTCAACATACTCTATTAATAGAGGAGGTAGTACTTGTCAGTTCATCCTGTAAGCAATCATCATTACAGACCCTAATTCCCCTTGCAAGGACCTCAAAGCCCTTGCAAATTCGTGGCTCTTCTTGTTGCTCTCAAGAGACAGATGATTATACATATGCTGATTCATAGATTTTCTGGCACAGAACCATGAGAAAAGGCATTCTTCAAAACACAGCACTTATACCCATGAACTACAATTCAAATGAGTTGAATTTGGAATATGCACCATGGAACCCATCTCTCGAAATAAAGAATACACCACAATATCACAAATGTAAACAGAAACAGCTCAGCTAAAAGGAAAAGTGAAGACCCAACTTGGGCAAAACCTGAATATCAAAACTGGAGTAGTTCAAGATTATCTAAATATCCGATCAGACTTACTGAGCAGGAAACTTGTACCACAGGCACTGGCAAATTTTCACGTGCATTTTATTTCTGGATTGGTCCCACCCACCTCCAACCTGCAACATACCTAATGTCACTGGTTTATTCTTTCAGTGTGACATCTAACAATGAATGTCTCTTTATTTATTTTTTGACCTTTCAAAGCACAATCCAATAATTCCCAGATCCATGGTAAACATGAGAACAACATATGCTTTTCCCACTTCCACAGTGCATCTATTGAGGACATCCTGGTATCAGCAGAAACCAAGGAGAGTTCCTAAGCTCATTATTTATTATGCAACCAGTTTACATTCTGGGACCCCATCAAGGTTCAGTGGTAGTGGAACTGGGACAGATTTCACTCTCACCACCAGCAACCTGCAGTCTTAAGATGTTGCAACTTATTACTCTCAAAAAGTATAACAGTTCCCCTTTCATAGTAATACAGACCATGACATAATCCTCCCAGGGAAGCAGAAGTGTGAGGCTGAGTTGTGCCAACTGCTCCTTCTGCTGCCTCTACCTGCTGAGAGCACTTCTCAAAAGAAGCCAGGCTCTGAAGGTCTCTGAAATGTTTTGATAGAAGGGAAAAGGGAGGGTCCTCTGCATCACCTCTCAGTCCCAGTAGGACAGAGATGACCACACCAATTATGAAAAAATAGATCACCACACCTGTAGAGTATGGGAGTTCAGAGAGTAATGGACAAGCCATGCCAGGTATCCTGGTTATGAACTTTATAATATAGGAAAAGAGAGAAAACTGTAATCTTTCTGAACTGTTCAGGGTTGAGGTTAAATTAGGTAGTGGTGCACAGGAAAACTGTAATCTGATGATGGTGGTCAAAGTTGTAGGAAAGCACAAACAGATTCTGGAAGTTATTGATTCTTTGGTTCACCTCTGAAGCCTTGAGTAATCTGATAATCACATCCTAAGCCACATGTGTTTCAATACAGTGAATTGAGACTATAAACTAAATTTTTGGAAGCTCTGGTTATTTGAGATAATGATTAGTAAAGCTGGTGCTAGAAATGAGATAATTCTTATTCTTTACCCAAAGTTGAGATACTGTCAGAACTGACAACAGGACTACCAGATCACCTGTGAGATCATCAATTCTGTCTTCCAGATACATCCAAATAGTTCTGAGGATGCCAAAGAGATGCAAAATTGTCAACACCTTTTAAATCAGAATACATAAAACTGTACTTTCTCTGAAATAAAAGAGATTAGTGATCTTCAGGATAGCACCAGATCCTGGGACTTGCACCTGCAGTGACCAGTGGCAAGGCTCTATAGCAACTGGAGATGTGCCATCTTGACCATGAAGCCACAGAAAGATTTTCATGAATGTTTTGGGGAAAAAAGACTTGTGTTTTCTATGCTGACCCTATGCTGGCTATAACAATGAGGAGCAAGATTATATAAAAGGAGAAAATCTTAGGGATAAAAAGGCAGTACCAAAGAGCAGTGTTGATTATGGATTGGATGAACAGTCAAGGGAATTCATAGGAATTAAGATTCCATGGCCCTGGTGTTTGGCCTCCTGATTTCCACACACAATCAGAAATATGTACCAGTCTTGTTGGCTTTGACTGTAACTCTCACTTGGTTAACTCTACTACTCTCTTTCCCCTGCATGCTCCTGACCTTGTAATTAAGTCTAGGACAACTCAGAATGTTTATTTTCTTATGCCTCATAAATAATGACTGGAAGTGGTCAATAAAAGTGCAGTGGAAGAGAAGATGAGCTAAATGGCTTGGACCCCAGGAATGACTCCATGGTTACTCAGCTGCTTACAGAGCATATGGAAGAGACAGATGTGATGTGGCACTTGAATTCCAGTCCTAGTGACAGAATCCCCACTGATGGCTGTCACCATCTCCCTGAAAACTGTGCACCACTAGCTAATTTAACCTCAACCCTGAACAGTTCAGAAAAACATGTATGGTTTTTACATCTAAAGCAAGAAAATAACAGAATGTGTTGTAAATGTGCAAGAAAGAACATATTACTATCAACTAACAGTAAATTTCTCAGGGTTTCTCTGCACATGTGGCCAGAAGAGGGGTCCGATTCATGACCACATGTCCTAGAAATCATGTCCTGAGTAAATGAAGAGGCCCATGAATGGCCTGAATGCTGAGCTCCGGAATCTCCTGCTACCCTATGTATACCCTGCCTAACTGGAAGGGCTGTGGGCAGGGACACAGGTCATTCTGGCCACTAGCAGTTACACTTCCTTCAAGGCCCCTGAAAGTCTGAAATTCTTCCTCTAACCACTAGCAGACAAATCTCCCTCCAGATGCTGCTCCTGCCCAGGGGCTGCTTACAATCTGGGGACTTCTCAGGGGCACAGTTGGGGGCAGCTCTGAAATCACACACTCTCTCCCCTTTTTATCCCTTCTCTTGTTCCTGGGCTCTTTGAGACTTTCTTCTCTGCACTCCTGCTTTGGTCTTCTCTGTCCTGCCCCCTCCTACTTTGAATCCACACCTGTCAATTCTTATCCCACACATGACTGTCCTCATATGGGTCACAACCCTCTTTTCTTGCACATCCTGACCCTTGGCCTGCTTTATGAATCCACTCCTTGAATTCTCCTGGGAAAGTCAAAGATGGTGCATGGTGATCTTCAGAGACCAGATAGGACAGCAGCAGCAGAAACTGTATGTGTGGTCAACATGGTCCATTGTGAGCATAGTCCCCACATCATATGAGCTGTGAAGCTGCCAGAGGCTCCCCTGTCTCTCCAGTCAGAGGGGTGACCACCAGCAGCTGTGGATGGGTTTGTCCTGTGGCCATTAGTCACTGAGCAGCTGTTCTGCCCTGGCTCTGGGAAAGCCACCAGGGAGGAGTGGTCCATGCCCAGCTCTAGACACAGAACTTCTGTCCCCTTGGGGACAAGAACTTCTACCCAACTCTGTGATACCTGTTTCTATGCACAACTAGAGCTCCTCAGGTTGCCCAGTGTCCTGAACAATTGGAAGGTCATTGTTTCAGGAAGCAGGAGCACAGGGCAGACCTTGTTGCTCAGTTTTCTGGGGTGGGGAGGATGCCATGAGTTGTGGATGTCAATGTCCAACCTTACTGTAGCAGACTTATGGTCACCCATAACTGGTAGCACAATACTCTAATCCCATATGCTTTAGAGGCTGAAGGAGGAGAATCACAGGTATGAGGTTGGTTTGAGCAAATTACATACCATCTCAAATAAAATTTTTAAAAACTTGCTATGGAGTTCCTAGATTGCCTAGCAAGTCTGAGGTCCTGATTGGATCACCAGAACTGAAACAAACAAATAAAAAAGCAAAATAAAAATACCTGAAAACCATATATTATAAAAATAATCACAGTACGATGTGCACATATACAAATACTTTTATTACTCATGCACATTTATACAGATATAGCTATACAAATTATAATATATGTAGTATATGTATGGTGTACAGTACTCCTTTAATTTCCAAGAATATTTGAATTCTGAGTGAGAGTAGGCTGTGGTTTGCTGCTCTCCTCTTTGGCAACCCCAGGGTCTCTGCCCTCAGGACCAGTGAGGTCAGCACTGAGCACAGCCACCCAGAGACCCAGGCCCAGTTCTGACTCCTTGTCTTTTCCTCACCCTGGCTTTGGGCTCTCTGCTTGACTCAGCAGCCACAGTGGGTCTTGAGCAACTTCCTTCACTAGATCCCCTGCCAGTCAGCCCCAGGGCAGGGCTTGAGCTTCCCCAGGTCCTTAGCCTATTTCTCTGGGGATCAGCTGCTTCCCCACAGCCCAGGGCCAGAGCCTGCAGCTCTCAGGCAACTCCAGCCTGAGCTCAGCCCTGGTTGAGCCCTTGCTCCAGCCTCTCCCATTTAGTCCAGTGCCTGAAGGACTGTGCTGGATTTTAATGCACAGACCTCATTTCCACAAATGTAAACCAAGGTTGTCACTAGAAAAATCAGAATGTGACTCCATATTCATCCTTGGGTCCTGGCTTGCTCCAACTCTCCAGACAAAGATTGCCTTGGGACCTTAATTTTCTGTTCAATTCCACTTAGGAGCATAGTGAAGTTCACAGGGCCAAGTTCTCCACACACACAACTGGGCCTTCTGCAGTTTATTGAGCACAAGTTCCATGCTACTGTGCATGGTGAGAACAGGTGAGTCTCTCCCAGCCCAGGGAAGGAGCAGGCATTGGGGGCACATGGGATCTGCTTAGAGGCCTATAAAAGCAGTGAGAGTTCATATGGTTTCTTGAGGATTTTGATCCTAATGAACAGAATTTAGCAGAAACTCTTGGCCAAGCACATCTCCATGGAACAGATATGAAGGACATGAACTGAAACACATAGGCCTCCCTGGCCCAGGAGGCATTAAACCCAAGTTTGAATATCCAATGTGGTGAAGACTGTAAAACACAAATAGAGTGAACCTGTGTCTTTTCCGTTTTCACTGAACTATTGCAAGTTCCCAAATGCTCCAACCTTATGGGTTTATTTGTTAAACCTTCTCAAGAGTGATGAAAGAAACTAAAACTTGCTTCTAAAATCATTGTAACTTCTCTAGAAAAGAACTTGGACACCTGTCTGGGCTTGTGGCCAGCTCTTCTGGAGAGAGGCAGTGTCCTGTGTTTAAGTGCATTGGAGGGACTGAGGCAGGAGGGGCTGGAATTATGATAGAATTCCTCCTTCTCTGTTGTATTCCTGTCTTCATAGGCTACAACAGAATTGTACTTAAGAAATCTTAGAGCTGGATGCATGGGTGTGCACCTGTATTTCCACTGGCTAGGGAGGGTGAGGTAGAATGCTCTCAAGATCAAATCCAGTCTCAGCAATTTAGTGATGCATTAAGTCATTTAACAAGAACCTGCCTCAAAGTGTTTAAAAATATATAAATGGGGATGTTGCTCAGTGGTTAAGAATCCCTGGGTTTAATCAGTAGTACACCAAAATAACAAAAAGAGAAAGAAAAAAAGAAAGAAAGAAAGAAAGAAAGAAAGAAAGAAAGAAAGAAAGAAAGAAAGAAAGAAAGAAAGATAGAAAGAAAGAAAGAAAGAAAGAAAGGAAGGAAGGAAGGAAGAAAGGAAGGAGAGAGGGAGAGAGGGAGGGAAGTAGAAAGGAAGGAAAGAAGAATGGAAAAAGAAATACTATAAACCATTTTCTTAATGATAAAGAGAGTGATAGGTCACCACTAACAGGACAGTGGAATGAATCTGTTCTGTGGCCCCAAGGAGGAAACATGTTTTCTGCAGGCAAATCTATGCTGTCCTAATCTGACCTGGGACACCTGGAACAGGGGCCTGTGCTGAGTGACAGATGAGCCAGAACTGCAACTGTGCCCAGCTCTGCCCAGCCGTGAGGACTTCTTAATAGATTGGTCACACCTTGTGCAGGAGTCAGTCCCTGTCAGGACACAATATGGACATGAGGGCTCCTTCTCAGCTTCTGGGTCTCCAGCTGCTCTGCCTCCCAGGCAAGAAGAGACAGCCCTGAAGATGTACTCAAGGCAGTGTGGTCCCTGCTGACTGCCTTTGCCCAGAAGTCTTCTGACAGCATGTCTACTTGTGCAAATCTTTGCTTTATTTTATTTTCCCCAATATCAGGTTCCAGATGTGAAATCCAGCTGACTCAATCTCCATTCTGCCTATCTAAATTTCCAGGAGACAGGATTACCACTAATTGCCAAGCATGTCTGAGTATTAGCAATTAATTACACTGATATCAGCAGAAGCCATGACAAGTGCCTAAGCTCCTCATCTACTATGTTACCAATTTGCAACCTGAAGTACCATAGAGTTAGTGGCATAGAGTAAGTGGCATAGAGGCAGTGGATCAGTTCCACTACCACAATGATACAGGCTATGATGCAAACCTCCCAGGGAAGCAGACGTTTGAGGCTGGGCTACCCCTGATGCTCTTTCTTTTGCCTACATCTGCTGAGAGCACTGCTCAGAGACAGCCAGGCTCTGAGGGCACTAGAAGGTTTTAGGGGATTGAAGTAGGGAGTTCTTCTGAACTCTCACTCTCTTTCCTCTGCTCAGCAGCAGCAGACAGACATGGAAATACATCTCCTTGTATATTAAGGGACATGAATCACTGCACCTGAGGAGAGAGGTTACAGCATTGGTTTAGATTCAAACAGCACAGATGAAGCTGCTGTAGGTATTCCATGCATGAATTTTTCAAGAGAATGAAAGCCTAAATGACAGTCTTCTGTTTTTCTTTTATTTTTGCAAATAATATATGAATCTGTAGATTGCAGTGTGAATTTTCTATACCTATGTACATTGATCATGAAATCTTGAAATTCTCACTTTCTTCACCTTAGAAATTTATCATTTGTTTGTGGTGAATGATTCTAATTCCTTAGTATTGGGCAAAAAAAGACACAGATAATAGAAATGAAGATGTGCTCTGGTCCTCCCCAGCCATTAGTGTGTCTCTGTTGTAGAAGGTGTAAACCCTCTTTTCATGAGGCCCTCAGGCTTTCTGGGATCCCAGTGGTGGAGGTGGAGCTGCCCTCAATGCTGGAGCCCTCCCAGGGGCTTCTCTGTTCTCACCTGTGTGCACAGGTCTTAGCACAAGTGCTGGGGGCTTGTACAGGATCCTTTCTACTTGGCCCCTTAGTGATCAACTATACAGGGAACCAGGAGTGGAAAGTGCTAATGGTAGATATGCTCCTGGAATGACATTGATGATGGGGATTGACAGCTGGGGCCCAGCATTCTGGTCACTTTTATCATCACTGTGATAGAACAGCCTGACAAGAACAATCTCAGAGGAGTGAAGTTTATTTTGTGCTCATGGTTTCAATGGTTCATGTCATAGGTGGATCTGGGCCCAAGGTAGACAGAATATCATGACAGAAGGGTGTGGAGTAGAAAAGCAGTTCAGGACCTGGCAGTCAAGACCAGAGAGAAAGAGAGCACAGGGAACCATGGACAAGATATAACCTAAAAACCTTGCCTGCCATGACTAATTCCTCCACACACGCCCTGTGCATAGAGAATCCCCTCTCCTCAGTCACAGCAGGACAGATATGATACTATCTGTCCTTATTTAATTAAGAACACAAACCCTACAAACTTAGGGGTGTGGGATATAAAAAGAACTGGAACGTTTATAGCAACAAATGCACTCCATGAGTGCCATGCAGAAAAAGTTCTTAAGTGCAGGAAATGAGAATCTAAACAGCATTCTTTCAAACCGTATGGACTATGTTAGCCAAAGCTATGAAAACAACAAGAAAACATTAAAAATTTGATATTAAGAATGAGGAATTCTCTGCTTTTCTTTCAGAGGCCAGAGCATATCTGTCCAACAAAATCCATAGCAGGAATTATTTTAATGTAGATAGTTAGAGTTCACCTAACCACTTTTGAAAGGCTGGGGGATATTATATGCATGGCAGCAGATGCTACAAATGGGAGATTTTCTCATGCTCCCCAGATTAGCCAGAGTTCACCTGCCACTGAAGGCAAAGGCTGTTGGCAATGTATCCTCTGACCTGTGTGGAAGTCCAGTTGTGAGACTGATGCCTCAGATGCCTGCAACACCTTACTGGTGTTTCACCAGTCCTCACCATGGTCCAAATGTCTGCCTGTAAATGCAATGTTTGGTGTGAAATCTTCTTCTTTTAGCTTCTCACTCTAAGATAAGTGAACTCATGAAGCATCTTCACAGAATGCAGAGAGGAAAAGCATCCTGGGTATTGTGTTTCCAGAAGCTCTGGTGATGACAGCAGTCAAAGCTGACCTCCTGGATTGGTCACTGCTCCCTAACAGTTGAATACCTCATAAAGGCAGGGCCCAGAATATTTTTATAGGTGTCCCACAATACCATTTGTAATTTGTAATCATAGCTAGAAAACTTTATTAAGTTTCAGATACACATAAAATGAAGAAATTTCAAGCAGCATATCAGGTCCTTGCACAATCCACTGAAAAGTTGTTCATGACAAAAATAAAAGCAAAACCTGCTAAATGTTGATGTAGCATTGTTTGCCCTGCTACTCAAAATCTGCCCAGAACTCAGCAGCTGCAGCAGAGTCCTCATGGTACGGAAGCACCTCAAATGTGCTGGCTAAGGACCTGCATTTCAGCTAGTATTTTGACTGATATGATTGTAAGTTTCAACCTACTATTAGAGCATTTTAGTTTAAGAGAGATTTTCTGTAGCTCCAGTGAATCCACATGAGACAATTTGAATTAAAAGTCATTTTAGCAGTAAAGACAGGAAATTTATATTTGTGTTACTTCTGTTACCACAATAAAACACCTGACCCAACTTAACAAAAGAGGTCTAACTTGGTTTTCCACACTGAAAGTGCATGACTTGGCAGTCCCACCTGTTGTCATCAGGTGAGGACTCATGACCTTGGTTACACTGTGGTGTGTAAGTGGGAAGGAAACCAGCTGGGTGCTGCAGTGGCCATTTCTGTGGTGTGGTCTTGCTTTATGACAACTCTCTCTGGAGAGGACTCCCTTCCTCTATGAGACCAGGACTAGTCCTTCCAGGACCACAGCCCCAGTCACCTGTCAAGTTTCACTGGGTCCCACTTCTGAAAGTTTCACCACCTCTTCACTGGCCACACTGAAATGATCCTCATCTAGAAATCAAGGTGAAAAGTTTGAGTCAAAACCTTAGCAATGTCTGCTAATCATTTTTTTATTTTTGGCACCTGGGATTGAACCAAGGATCCCTTAACTTTTGAGCCATATGCTGGGCCCTTTTTATGTTTTACTTTGAGACAGACTCTTGCTAAGTTGCCCTTAACTTTTGAGCCATATCCTGTGCCCTTTTTATGTTTTACTTTGAGACAGACTCTTGCTAAGTTGCTTAGGGCCTTGCAAAATGCTTGTAAAGAAACTGATTTTAGCGAAGTATGATGAAAGAGAGAGACAGAGGAAGAGAGAGAGAGAGAGAGAGAGAGAGAGAGAGAGAGAGAGAGAAAGAGAGAGAGAGAGAGAGAGAGAGAGAGAGAGAGAGAGAGAGAGAGAGAGAGAGAGAGATGGAAGCAGGCTTATGTCAAAGAAAATAAAAACCCAGGATCAGGATCACTATTACACTGCCAATTTCCATTTACTGAGACTTGGAGACCTATTATTTATGCAATTATGTTCTAAAGAGTGAACATTCAGATGCTGCAGTCAAAAAAATGATGGAAATATTTGAATCTTTTCATCCATGTAGGATTCAATCTTTTTGATATCCAGGATGTTCTTGGTTTAGCAATATGAAGAGGGTTACCACTCTCTGCACAACCATCAGCAGGCCACAGCCTAGTTTACTAAGGCTATTTAATTCAGTGAAGCTGAGACCCAGCCAGAACTGAGAACTTGAGGAAGAGCTCTCCTATGCTGCCAGCACCTCTGTCCTCCTGGTACTTTCCAAAGTCACTGTGGATGCCACAGGGAAGGAAGATGGTCACTGCCTGTTCAACCAAAACTGTGCAGACTACTTTCCCTGAAATGAATGGGATTTTTTCTCCTTTTCAGATGCTTATCACAACAGCATCATGTATTGGGACAAGCTCCTGCATCAGCCAGTGAAAAAGCTCCATAGCAGCTGGAAATATGCTTACTTGCCTTAAAGCCAAGGGTCTATTTAGAATAAAAATTTGGGAAGGAAAGTAATTGTTTGCACTGAGGCTACACTAGCCATAGAGAAGAGTGGAGAAATTACCCAAATCTAGGAAAACTTTGGAAGAGGAGAATGGTCCTAAGGAGGAGAACTTGATGTTTATAGATCAGGTGGGTTACCAGTCAAGAAAGTCCTCAACAGTCCCAGGTACAGTGACTGTGGAGAGTGGACACTGTGCCCTGTCTACTCAGGGTCTCCTGAGCAAAATGTATAAAAATTCAATAGTCATCAAAAACTGCATTCTCCACACTGAAAAGGAACAAAATGAAGAAGACATTTTAGAAAAATTAAACCTACAAGATGTTTAAAAAGAAATAAATACATAAGAATATACTTACCCAATGAGGTTAAAGACATTTAGAATCCGAAGTACAAAATTTCAATGAATAAAAATAACAAAAACAGAAATAAAGGAAATCCAAGTCACATTCATAGACTGGAAAACTGAATCTGTTAAGGCACAAATGCTATGCACCCTTATTTACAGACTGAATGCAATCCCTATCAAAGTGACTGATTTTGAAAGTTTTTCATTGCTGAGATGAAAATACCTAACAAAAAACTAAGAAGAGGACAGTTGTATTTTGTCTCATTGTTTCAGAGTTTCTGTTCATGACTGGCTGACTCCATTTCTGTGGCTCCAGGGGAGGGAGAACATCATGACAGAAGGTCTTGGGAGAAGAAAGCAAGTCAGAATATGGCAACCAGAAAGCAGAGAGACAACCCTGCTCACCAGGGATAAAATGTAAACCCCAAAGGTCCAATCCCAGTGACCTACCTCCTTCAAACATATTCTACCTAAGTTACCACCCAGTTAATCCATACCAGTGGATTAACCCACAGTTTATGTTGCCCCTCTCATTATCTACTTCTCTCACCTCTGAACATTTCTGCATTGTCTCACACCTGAGATTCTGGGAGACACTGCTATCTCCACCATAAAAATGGCAACATAATTTTTGAAGAAATGAAAACATTCACTTTAATTTTCATGTAGAATCCCCAGGGGCCTGAATAGCAAAGGGATCTTGAAACATGTAAAAAAGACTTGAATGTCTCACACCATCTCCTTTCAAAACTTGCTTTGTGCCTAAACATCAACACTCCACAATACAGGTTCAAATGTAAACATATCATCAAAGGAAACACAGAAAAGAATTCACATATAGACAGGTTCAATTTATTTGGGTAGCAAGCCAATAAATTAGGGATGGAAACTGAAAAATAGCATAAAATGGAATATCCATGTGGAAAACAAGGAGGTAAGACACTAACCCTGCACTTTACACAAGGATTGACCCCACATGGATGAGCGACCATAATTTAAGGACCAAATCAGTAAAACTTTACACCGATAACCCAAAGGGAAACCATCAGGGTTTTCAACTTCTCAAACATTGAAAAGGCAAGAAAAGAAAACATGATAAATAGGACTTCATCACACACACACACACACTAAATGCCCTTCTGAGAGCACTGTGAGCAGTGAAAAGGCAACAGGAAATTGAGAGAAAAAATGACAATTCATACATGAGGTGAGGAAAGATGTTCACAGTATGTGAAGAAGTTCAATTCTATAACAATAAAAACCAGTTACATGGGCAAAATATCAGGCATTGCACCAGACTCACCAAGTGCTAATAAATACATGAGCAAATGTGCAATATCAGTAATCATTAGGAAGCCAGATTGCAGCCCCTGTGAGATCCCATTGCACCTCCATTATCATGGCTTCATGAAAACACCAACAAATGACAAGCCTTAGGCAGAATATGGATGACTTAGAAGCCTTGGGCATGACTGTGAGTATAGTGGTTCAGCCACAGTGGAACACAGCCTGGAGCTCCTAAATGTTGAATGCAGAATCAACCCAGGCTACTGCAATTGCTCTTCTGAGAAGCACCAGAGATATGTGAGCTGAACCTTGAGCACACTTCATACACCAATGTTCACAGCATCGCTCAAAACAGCCAAAGGTGGGAAGGAACCAGTTCCCATGCATGAATGAGGAGATCAACTACAGCAGAGTATACATCAGGAAAAGTATTCTAAAGCCTTAGGAGGAAGAAAATTCTGGTACATTCTATCCATGGAGGAAAGTTTAGGAGAGCAAGTAAGGAGTGTTTTGCCAGTAACAGGACATCCACTGAATGATTTCCACTTTTATAAGAAACCTGAAAGTAGAATGTCCTGAGGACAAGTACCTGGTGGTTTTAAGCGAAGGGGAATTGGGCAAAGAGTTATTACTTACTGAATTCAGAGTTTTCATTTGGGGAAGTTAAAAACATTCCAGAAAATGGGGCTTTGATAATTGTAGAAGAATGTGCACACCAGGTGTGACACAGGTGTACCCTAAAAATACTTAAAACATTAAAAAGTGTGTTACACAAAATTAATTGTAGTAAAAAATGTGAATGTGGGAAATGATATTGCCCCATGTGAAAAGAATATGGTCTGGTATTGAGTAACCCTGACAAACAGTTATTTAATATATTTCAGATAATTTGCATTGCTTTATGCACACACACACAAGATCAAATTAAACCCATCTCCCCTATCGAGCTTCTGTTATAGTGGTAATAAGCAACAATGGTGCAGCTGCATCTTCAAAGTTCAACACCTAGTAAATTTATAAATTCATCACCCCATGAGGAGGACCAAGAAGGAAATAACTTGGAGACAGTTTGAGGGAGCAGACTTAAAGCAGCTGGGTTGATGGCCACTTGCTCCAAAACAGTTATGATCAGTCTTCTGTGTTCTCTTGCCTTGGTCATAGGGCATCCATTTGTCTGGTGAAACAGTATCCTGGGTGTATACATGAAGAGGTTTTGCATGAGATTAGACTTTGAATATATAGACTGAGTTATGCAGAGTGCATTTTCTAATGTGGGTGAACCTCACAAGTTGGCCAAATAGAACACAAGCCCACCTTCCTGGGAGTAAGGAAGATCTCCTCCTTTCTGACTGCTTGAGCCCTACACTGGTGATGAGGAACTTTCACAGGACCATGGGTTTTTATGGATCTTGAATCTATCACATCAGGCTCAAACACATCATTGGTTTTCCTGGGTTCATCATTCCACTACTGATCTTGGGACTTCTCAGCCTCCTGAAAAGTGTGTATGAAATCTTCATAATAAGGCCCTTACATATAACATGCTCAGTCCTCTATCTCCTGTGGATTTTTTTTTCTCTGGAGGAACCTGACTGACCACACACTCTGTTGCCCTGAGGTGTCTCTGAGGTGTCTGACTGACCATAGGTGCAGGTAAATCTGATTCCTTTGGTGATCCCAGCCTTCTGAGATCCAGTCTCTATCTCTGGGAATAAACATCTTGATCCTCCAAATGGCAAAACTAAAGTACTTATTGACCTCACCTCCTGTTCAAGGAATTCCCTGAGGATACCATGCTTTATATTCTCTGTTAGGGTTAGTTCAACTAGGCTATTTTCTACTATTGCATCTTCCACTTCAAAGATATGACTTTCAATACTCTATTTCAGTCAGTTAAGCATCTTACATTTTATATTCAAAATAAAGAAGGGAAAATCTGGGTCTTAAGGAAGCAAGGGGACCTGCTGACCTATTATCCATTTTGTTTCCAGGTTCAACTCTAATGGTATGATTTCTTTAATATAAAAAACCCTTTTAGATGATCTTGATGATCAAAATAAATTAAACAGTAATGAATTTTATATTTTATTGGATACACACAGTAGATACTTTGCATTCTGTATTTCTTTCTATGAAGTGACTCAGGTTCTGTCAAACATAAGAAAAAACACACACAGCATATGTGTATCTGAGACTTGACTGGTGATACCCAGACTGAAACTCCTTCAAATCCACCTTGTCAGTGCTCCCTACAGGTCCTAGGACTTGTTACACAAAAACTGAATCACAGTCCTCAGTTGCACCTCCTGAGACAGTGGCTTAAGTTCCTTAGGAAGTAGGTGGACACTCACCCATTTTCCTCTGGACAGTGTTAGTAGAGCATCCTCTTCGGTCAGGCCTTCAGCTGAAGAGAATGGCTGGAAAGAGCGTGCTCTGTGCCATGTCTACTCAGAGTCTCCTGAGAGTCTGCAGGTTCCTGTGGACCCTGGGGAAGGGAGTCCTCACACTTCCTTCTCTGGATATCTGCACGGGCAGGCAGGTCACAGGGCAGAGACAGGTGTTCCAGAGTTCAAGCCTCAGGGCAGTGTCTGTTTCCATCTCCAGAATGCCTGCTGCATCTCCCTGAGCTTCACCTATTATGCTGCACTTCATTTTACCTTACTAAAATGAAACACCACAGAAAATAACTTATAAGGAGGAAATGTTTGTTTGGCTCAGATTCTGGAGGTTCCTGTCCAATGTGAGGTGTCCCTCTTGTTTTGAACCCTGTGCAAGGACAGCACATAATGGGAGGGTGTGAGAAAATATCCACCATTTACCTTATGAACCAGGAAACAAAGAGGACAAGGCATAATAAGAGTCTTGGGTAACCATGATCCCCTTTGAGATATTGTCATCAGGACCTAAGGGCATCCTATGAGGTCCCCTTACCCCAAGGTCCACAGCACCTCCAAATGGCACCTCCATAGGGTCAAGCCTTCAACTCATGGATCTGTGGGGACACTCAACTCCCATAGTAGCAAACAGGTGGGAAATGTACCTGAACTGGGTCCAACAGACCACTGGATTACCTGAGCTCACCATGCTTCCATTTGAGTCCCAGGATCCCCTTGGTTCAGTGACTGTGGATCTGATGGCAACATCAGCCTCGATGAAGTATCCTCGAGGTAGGGCATGCCTATGTCTATTACTGTTGCCGTGTCATGCAGCAGTCTGTGTTCCTGTCAATTAGTATTCTGATGGGTGTGGTGACTGTGCTGCTACTTCTTTTAGAACTGTGCTGTCTCATGTGGTGCATGCTAGCCACAGTGACTCCATAAAAATAGACTAAATTGACAATTACAGTAAGCATTTTATTTGTACTTTGTTCTTTAGAGTGCTTAGTCTCAAAGGCCATGTGTGACTCTGTGTGTGATAGATCAGATGTAGATCTTTTTATCATGGCAGGAGGTTCTGATGTTCAGTGTTGGTCTGAAAGATTCCCATGTTCATTCTTGGTGCTGAAGCTCAGAACACAATCCTCTCCAGTTGCTAGGCACAGGTCTGGTGCCCTCAAGTCTTTCCCCAGCTATTGTAGTTGCTGTGGTCTAGAGTCAGCTCTGGAAGACTTCTGGAATGGTAGGCACTAGGCTACATTGACAGAGCTAGATTGGGAGAACAGGGTTCCAGTCACCCCTGCCATTATGCTCTCAGAAGTCTTTGTGAATCCACTCCTGTGGCATCTCACATGGAACCCAGTGCCCAAACCTGTCACAGGACTATTAACTTTCCTGAATATAGACTTGTCTCTTAATATTGTGTCCTCAACTTGATGTCTGGACACATGAGTAATCATTTTGTGTTCTCTACAGAATCCCTCTGGTGACAGATGCAATAGGATGAGCTGCATCAGGAACAGAGAAGAAACTCTGAAGTTTCCTTAGGCCTGACTCTCACTGTGAGATGCAATGACACAGGTTCACCATTAGGTGGGAGAAGAGACCACAATTTGCAAAAAGAAGCTTGATCTTGGAAATAGGAGATAAGTAATAGAGTGATACTGTCCCTTAACTACAGAGAGAACTGCAGACTTGAGTTGGGAAGGGGTCTGTGTGTTGAGGAGAATATGGAGAATCCTCCAGGGAGCTGAGTTGTACAGCAAAAGTTCTCTGTGTTAGTGCTCTGTGACTGGAAACCCAGACTTGACTTTGCACCTGCCTCTAATGGGTCACTAAGGTCACCTCTTAAGTGTTGATAATGCCACTTCCATGCATATGTTGATGCCCCACCCAATTGTTCTTGTGTTTGGAGAAATGGTCTACAGGAAGGAATGGAGGTTAAACAAGGTCACCCAGGTGACACTGATTTCACAGGAGCAATATCCTTCTGAGTAGAAGCTGAGGGAGCTCTTTCTCTAGGCAGATCTCTCCAGCACTCTCAGGCATCAAGGAGGAGCCTCTAAGGACACAGAAAGAAGGGAACATTAAATAGATCTGTTGCCCCTTGATCTTGAACCTTCCATCTCCAGAACATTGAAAAGACACAACTTTACTGTTTGAACCACTAAGAACAGGGTAAATTGACTCCCCATGGCAGCCACAGATTAATCCAGCATCCTGGCCATCCCTGAGCAGGAGCAGCCTCAGAACCAACCCCATGGACATGGTCCATTCTGGCTCCTTCCTCTTCTGCTGCTCTGACTCATGAGGAAAGAGGACACTGATCCTCAGTGTGTGGACATGATGTTTTCCTGCACAGGATGATGTTCAAGTGTTTTGCCTCTGACCAGAATCACTTCACATGGAATGAGCACTTGCTTGCTGTTCATGTTTGAGGGTCTTCATGTTTCTTCTGACTTAGAGGCTAATGGATTCCTAAAATTGACCCTGTCTCTAGTTTTCCTCCTTCTGTCCCAGAAGAGAGGATCTCATCCTCTGCAAGACCTACCTAAGGACCAACATGTCCCAACCTGGCAGTAATAGAAACCAGGCCTGGTTCCACCATGACACTGCCCTGGTCATGGTGCCTGGCATGTCTGGATAGATATCATTCTGTAAGTAGCTGAGCTTTTTTCAGGGCATGTGCCTCCTCTGTCACCACTAAGGCAGCAATCTCACCCCAGCTGCTGCTATACAAGGAGGCTGCTGAAAGTCTCAGTCCATCTCAGAAAGCAGACTAGGGACAGCTCTGTCAGGCCCCTTCTCTGCCCTTTCCTTCCATATGACTGTGGGCAAATGTCCATCCTATGAATGTCCCCTCACCTGTCAATTGGAACACTAAGGATCCCAAGGTTGTCCTGAGGTGGACCATACCATGGACCATGACATATATACACTTATTGGAGAAAAGTGCCCAGGGCAGTTTTATGCATCCTTAAATATCTTGGAATGAAGATGCTACTAAAGATATTCCCAGTCAGTTTTTATTTTTAAAAGTTCTTAGTGTCAATATTTACAGTGTACCTGGTTATATGGAACTGCTCTAGGTCAAGCTTACTGCTGGGCACTTACTAAGGCCTACATTTGCAAATATAAACCATTGCAACTCACAAGCATCTCTCAAGGACGTGATAATCATTCCTAAGAGTAAAATCATCATAGGAATAAGCCCTGTCTCAATGACTCCACAGTTGACTTTGGCAACTGCCAGTCACAGGCACTGACCTCCCCAAGTATTTTTTCTTCTTTACCTCTACCAAACATCCACAAGCCCCTGACTCCTAATTATACAATCAAAGTGTAGCTGAACTTTTCCCCTACTGCTAGCACTTTAAAGTAATTTCTCATTTCCAACTGTCATGTGTGACATTTTATAGAACATGTCCTGAGAGGCACCTAAAAGTCTAACCTAAGGATTGCCCTGAACTGGGTAAAACTAAAATTCTCAAACCAACAGAAGCTTAGATGAAGAACTGGAAGCTCTTCACACTAAAATAAAGAGCTGGGTTGCTGACCATAAAATCATAATACAGAAAAGCAGCAGTGAAAACTTTCAAAGATACAACTACATTCATTCAAGACCACCCAAGACATCATCGACTCCCCAAAGTACTTAGAAGCCCTCTTGACTGGCCAAGAGGAGATGAAGATGTGATCTGTTCTACTGTCTCCATGTTAATTAACCTGCAATGAAGTCTTTTCCATTTGGACACAGTCCCATGTAATGGTGTGCACCTACCTGTCTTCTGCATACTTAGGGCAGTGAAGTTTTGCTTGGTATCATACACTGTGGGGAAAATGTGCATTTTTCCACCACAGAAATCTCTTTCTATCCATTTACGTGTAGCATTGGAAAGTAAAATTAGATTACAAATGACCTCAGCACCTTCAGTCTGGGGTTTTTTAACCCTGTTTCTATTAGTCACTTAGGGCTGTTGTAAAAGGTTATTAAAAGGCTCTTGACTTAAAACAGCAGACAGTCAGTTGGGGTGTTATAGATGGCTGGGTTGCAATCCATGGGTCAGGTCCAGGCCACTAGGGATAGGATTTCTTTCTATGCAGGCTCTAAGCAGATTCTGCCTCCTGTGTCTCCAGCTTCTGGAGGCTGTAGATTCCCTGGATGTGCCACATTCCCCCAGTGTCTTCCTCTATGTTCACATGGCCTTTCCTCTTCTGTGTTAGACCTCCCTCTCTGTTATGAGAAAAACTCAGCTGCATTCAGGGCCCACCTGGTTCATCCAGGATCATCTCTTGATGTAAATATTCTACATTCACATCTGCCAAGCACTTTCTACACAAGGCAGGTCAGGATAGGGGAGAACCTGTCCTGACGGCACCACACTCAGCCTCCTGAAACTTGAAGAACCAACTTTCCATGTTCACACACCAGTCCCTCCTCCTCTCCCTCTCAGCTTCTCTCCTTCATGGTTACCAGGATCTCACTTGTTCAAGGGAGTATGCACCACTAGAGTGACTCACATAGGCAGATTTTCAGAATAACCTCCTCTGTCAGAAGTGTGAGGCTGGGCTGCTACAGCTGCTCCTCCTGGTGCCTCACCTGCTGAGAACATGTCTCAGGGGCAGCCAGGCTCTGAGGTCACTGGGAGAATTTTCTACAAGGGTAGAGAAAGGTCATCTTCCCAAAGGTCCCCTTGCTGTTCCTCAGCTCTAGAATCAGAGAGGGGACAAGACTCCTCCTGGTCTAATTCAGGTCAGAGCTTGTTGCCTCCATATCATTGTGTTATGGACATTGTGTGGTGTCAATGTGGCTGGATGGAGAGAAGCTTGGAGTCATAGAGTGTTAGTAAAGCATGTTCAGGAAAGTTGGTGTGATGTTCAGTGTAGGTGGCTGTACTAGGTGGAATATAGGACAAACAGAGGACACTCATCTTTTGTGTTCCCACATTCTTTTCTGACCTGAGGATGCCTTTCTCCTCCCACAGTGCATGGGCATCAACCCCAAGTTTTTGACCCTTTCACTTGGATGTGCACCTGCTGCCCTCTCTGCAGACATTGACCTGTAGACATTGGACTGGGAATATGTTATGGTCTCTCTCCTGAGGTTTCTGGCTTTATGGACTGAGATGCAAATCATTTGTCAGATTGTCATGTCTTGCAAAAAACTCAGTGGGAAGTAAAGGGACAATGTCCTTTTGAAGGAGTTATGCCCAGACATTGAAAGATGAGAAAGAATTTTAAATAAATACATTCTAAATGAATCTCCCATTTAAAAGTCATTATGGAGAAGGAACTATCAATAATTAGCATGAACAAACACATAGACTGTAGATAGCCATCTTGTAGTATTCCATGTGGACTCATGAAACAATGTTCTGGAATCCTGCTTGGATTTCAATAGTATCAACTTCATCCCACCCAATTCATGAGACCACTGGCACTTGTGATCGTTCAACTCACAAAGAAGGCAGACCCCTGTTGATCCCTAATATTATATCCACACCATGGGACCAGAAAGACACCAAATGTTCACATCACCACAGTGGCCCTGAGGGAAGGCTGTGAGTGATTCTTGTGTGTGCCTTTGCTTTCATTCTTGTGCTGCCATGAATATGTGGAGATTTTCAGAGAGGTTTAATATATGCTAGAGCATTCTTGTATAATACACCATTGGAAAAAGCAACTCACTTATAGAAAAATAACAAACCTGAGTGATCTTGAACATGATGTCAATATGTATTCAAGTTTAACTACATTAAAAGAAGGAGAGTGCAAAACATAATTAGAAGCTATTTTGAAAATCTATATTCCAACAAAACAGAAAACCTCGAAGACATCAACAAATTTCTAGAGACATATGAATTACCTAAACTGAATGAGAAGGACATACACAACTTAAATAAATCAATTTCAAGCAATGAAATAGAAGAGGTCATCAAAAGCCTACCAACAAAGAAAAGTCCGGGACCAGATGGGTTCTCAGCCGAGTTCTACAAAACCTTTATAGAAGAACCCATTCCAATACTCCTCAAAGTATTCCATGAAATAAAAGAGGAGGGAACCCTCCCAAACTCATTCTATGAAGCCAATATAACCCTGATTGATACCTAAACCAGACAGAGACACATCTAGGAAAGAAAATTTCAGACCAATATCCTTAATGAATATTGATGCGAAAATTCTCAACAAGATTTTAACAAACCACATACAAAAATATATTAAAAAGATAGTGCACCATGATCAAGTGGGTTTTATCCCAGGGATGCAAGGCTGGTTCAACATTCAGAAATCAATAAATGTCAATCACCATATCAACAGACCTAAAGTTAAGAATCACATGATTATTTCAATAGATGCAGAAAAAGCATTTGATAAAATACAACATACCTTCATGCTCAAAACACTAGAAAAAATTGGAATAGTGGGAACATTCCTTAACATTATAAAGGCCATCTATACTAAGCCCATGGCCAATATCATTCAAAATGGTGAAAAAATGAAAGTGTTCCCCCTAAAAACTGGAACAAGGCAGGGATGCCCTCTTTCACCACTTATATTCAACATCATCCTTGAGACTCTAGCCAGAGCAATTAGACAAACCAAAGAAATTAAAGGGATACGAATTGGAAAAGAAGAACTAAAACTATCCCTGTTCACTGATGACATGATTATATATTTAGAGGAACCTGGAAATTCCACCAGAAAACTTTTAGAACTCATAAGTGAATTCAGTAAAGTAGCAGGTTACAAGATCAATGCTCATAAATCCAATGCATTTTTATACATAAGTGATGAATCTTCAGAAAGAGAAATTAGGAAAACTACCCCATTCACAATAGCATCGAAAAAAATAAAATAAGTGGGAATCAATCTCACAAAAGAGGTGAAACACCTCTACAATGAGAACTACAGAACACTAAAGAAAGAAATTAAAGAAAACCTTAGAAGATGGAAAGATCTCCCATGTTCCTGGATAGGCAGAATTAATATTGTCAAAATGGTCATACTACCTAAAGTGCTATACAGATTCAATGCAATTCCAAATAAAATCCCAATGATGTGCCTTACAGAAATAGAGCAAGCAATTATGAAATTCATCTGGAAGAATAAAAAACCTAGAATAGCTAAAGCAATCCTCAGTAGCAAGAGTGAAGCAGAGGGTATCGCAATACCAGAACTTCAACTCTAGTACAAAGCAATAGTAACAAAAATGGCATGGTATTGGTACCAAAATAGACAGGTAGATCAATGGTACAGAATAGAGGACATGGACACAAACCCAAATAAATACAATTTTCTCATACTAGACAAAGGTTCCAAAAATATGCAATGGAGAAAAGATAGCCTCTTCAACAAATGGTGCTGGGAAAACTGGAAAACCATATGCAACAGAATGAAATTAAACCCCTATTTTTCACCCTACACAAAACTAACTCAGAATGGATCAAGGACCTCAGAATCAGACCAGAGACCCTCCATCTTACAGAAGAAAAAGTAGGTCCAAATTGTCAACTTGTTGGCTTAGGATCAGACTTCCTTAACAGGACTCCCATAGCACAAGAAATAAAAGCAAGAATCAACAACTGGGATAGATTCAAACTAAAAAGCTTTCTCTCAGCAAAGGAAACTATCAGCAATGTGAAAAGAGAGCCTACAGAGTGGGGAACATCTTTGCTACTCATACTTCAGATAGAACGCTAATTTCCAGAATATATAAAGAACTCAAAAAACTCTACACCAAGAATACAAATAATCCAATCAACAAATGGGCTAAGGAAATGAACAGACACTTCACAGAAGAAGATGTACAAGCAATCAACAGATATATGAAAAAATGTTCAACATCTCTAGTAATAAGGTAAATGCAAATCAAAACTACCCTAAAATTTCATCTCACCACAATTAGAATGGTTATTATCAAGAAAACAAGCAACAATAGGTGTTGGCGAGGATGTGGTGAAAAAGGAACACTCATATATTGCTGGTGGGGTTGCAAATTAGTGCAGTCACTGGAAAGCAGTATGGAGATTCCTCAGAATGCTTGGAATGGAAGCACCATTTGACCCAGCTATCCCACTCCTTGGCCTATACCCAAAGGATTTAAAATCAGCATACTATAGAGATACAGCCACATCAATGTTCATTGCTGCTCAATTCACCATAGCTAGATTGTGGAACCAACCTAGATGCCCTTCAGTCGATGAATGGATAAAGAAACTGTGGCATATATATACAATGGAATATTACTCAACAATGAAGAATGATAAAATTATGGCTTTTGCAGGCAAATGAATGAAATTGGAGAATATCATGCTATGTGAGATAAGCCAATCTCAAAAAACTAAAGGACAAATGATCTCGCTGGTAAGTGGATGAGGATATATAATGGGGGGTGGGAAAGGTTAGCATTAGGGTTAGGGTTATGTTTAGGTTTAGGGATAAGGAGTGTGGTAAGAATGAAGGAAAGAAGGACTGTATAGAGGGAAAACAGGGGTGGAAGTGGTGGGTAAGAAGGGAAAAATAATGAATCAAACATTATTGCCCCATGTAAATGTATGATTACACAAATGGTATGCCTTGACTCCATGTACAAATAGAGAAACAACATGTATCCCATTTGTATACAATAATAATAATAAAAAGGAGACTGTCATGTACAACTGATTGGAACAAATAAAATTAAAAATTTTACAAAAGAGGAGAAACTAACAGGTATCAAGCTACTTTGGTACTCATCCCTCTGAAGTTGATTTCCTGTTCTGCTCTGTGTGGTGAAGGCTCAGAAGCACTAACCCTGTGCAATCTGTTTCTCCCAAAAACAGATTATTAGCTCTTTAGAAACAAGCATTCATTCCCACTGTCTATATTGTTCCTACTGACCCCCTTTAAATCTTCTGTTTCTATACACTCAGCTTTGAAATTCTGTGGTCAACAGTTCTTGACCCACTATTACTTGGGCACTATTACATTAAACTGGGTGAAATGATGAACACGTTGTCACTAGATATCATTAGGACAGTGGAGTAATTTTGAAGAAATGGTGCTGTTATTTGGGCTAGGTTCATACATCCTGGTGATTAATGGCTCATAGGAATCTGTCTACATATTTTAAGACAGGGATTGGAAATGTATCAATTCCATGAAAGCTTCTGGAATGTTTCTCCTGATGGAATTTCCACTTGTGAAAGCTGGTAGAATATTTGAGGAGGTGTCAGTATGAAGTTACAGGTGATGCAGGAAGAGGGCAGCACAGGTCCAGGCAACCTCATGAGACACAGGGAATGTGACCTGCACAGTGAGACATGGAGACATCAACCTTAGCCACTGTCTCATGCTCAGACTGAGAATTGAGAAGGAGGGGGTCCAATCAATTCCTTTCTACTCACTGTGATGTCATAGTGTCACCTGGATATGAGAGAAGCAGATCTTGGTTGTGTAAGCAGAAAGGTGATTATGGCCATGGATTAGGATCAGAAACCAGTAGTAGCAGGTTCAGGCTCCTTTCAGTCCTAACCCCCTCACTTCAAATGCCCCATGTGTTCTAAGATCATGAAACACAAGGAACACATTATATTGGTGAAGAAGTTATGAAGCGCCAAGTTGTTCTGCTCTACCTGTTCTCCCAAAAGCAGCCCAATACCAGGAAGATACAGGCTCTGACACTTTCACCTCAGGGGATCCTCCTGCTTTTATCTCAGGCAAACCATGATTGAAACCTGTAACATAGCGCTGGTGGTAGGAAATTATTAAATATTAGAAAAATAACAACCTGGGGATATAGCATATTTTGTAGAGTGCTTGCCTTGTAAGCACAAGGCCCTGGATTCAATTCCCAACACAGCAAAAAAAAAAAAAAAAAAAAAAAAAAAAGGAATCAGGAAGTTATTATGTGTTTTATGGCAAAGAAAACATGGGAATGCTAATGTCATGCCTGCAGGAGGTGTGAACTCCAAGGATGATGATAACAGTTTATATGTTGAACACAGTAAGTTTACTAAACATTGACTGAATGCCTTATGCATTTAAATAAAAGTCTTTATGATATAACAAGGCTTCTGCTTACACTGTACTCTCAACCAAGTGCCAAAGAGCTATACCACACTTGGAGTATTTTCTGCTTAATAATAAAAATTGAAGTCACCCAGTATGAAAAATTAGAGCAAGTGTTACCTTTATGGCTATGACCATACTTGCTCTAACAATAGATGAAGAACTCTAGGAATACATTATCCATGGGTCATCTACATCAAAGTCTAACTAGATCTCTAATTCTAGAAGATAAAATAATTTAAATTACCATTCAACAATGGGTATTAATATTATAGCAAACAATGGGTGTAAAATGTTAATATTGTAGCAAATCCTGTACCAGGCTTTAGGAAGAAAGAGGGGACACATTAGGAATGCACCCACTCTTTATGGGTTACAAAGAGTAGCAATACACATACACAAGTATTTAATGATGTGCTAAAAGTGTTAAATGGAGATAAAATCAGAGATGGAATGAGGGTGAAGATGGGTGGCCCCCTGAGGTATGTGTACCCCAGAAAGATAAAGAGCTATTAGTTTGATTATTTGCAGTCCAACTATTCTCATAACACTTGGTACATTTTATTAACAAAGCACATATTAGTAGTCTTATTAAAAAAGGAGTAGAGTCTGGAGATATAACTCAGATGGTAGAATGAATGCCTCCATGCAAAAGTCCATGGGTTACAGCCACAAAAAAGAGAAAAAAACTGTATTTAATGTTAATTCAGTAGAAATACAGTTTTGAAAAAGTGCTATAGCAGAAGGGAAAAAGAAAATACATGGGACTTTCACCTACACATCATTCATGACCCGAGATTCACCTCCAGATTGTCAGACAGCTGCCAGCAGACTGACTGCAGACCGCCAGTGGAGCGCCAATTGCCTGATGTTGCCTGGAAGTTCTCTGTCACACTACCTGCAGGTTTGATTACACATGGCTGTCGGCATTTTGAGAGAATAGCCAGGCCCCATAGGAACCCTGACCAGACTGACTGAGCCCTGTCTCCAGAATCCCTCAGCCCAACCAATCACTTCCTGCCTTGCGGGACATCACATCGACTGACTGCTCCCTGCCACCAGGACCCCCAGATCAAATGACTGCATCCTATCACCTGGACTCCAGACCAACTGATTGCACCCGGCCTCCAGGATCCCCCAATCACACCACACACACTTGATCTCCAGGACCCCTGACTGACCAATCACACCCTGACTCCAGGACCTCCAGCTGATCACCTCCACATCCTGAGCTGCAGGTCCCCATTTGACAACACATTTGGAAGCCAGAGAAGACATCTTGGATAATCCTGGAAGCCGTAACTCCAATCTTTAGGTGGGGCAAATCTCATCCTGAGACCCCTGCTGGAGACATGAAGCTCAGTGTCAGGTACCTCTCAAGCATCAGGCTACTGAAGACTGGGAGGTTTCATTACTATATTATGTTATACTGTAGATTTTCCTTTTTCTCCTTAATAAAAAATGTTGTTTTTCTTTCTTTACTTTACTTGCTCTCTTTTCCTTTTATTTACCTGTTCCCTCAGAGTCTCTTTCTCACTTTTTGCATGCTAATATCCAATTTCTTTTGATTACACTCACACACTTTCTATAATCTAGAACTTCTGTATATTCTTTTCTTATCCCATAAACAGCTACATCCTACATCCCTCTGCATTCTTTTTGTCCTCCATTAGATGCTACAGACCATATTGCAAATCTCTTTGTTATAATGAAGATAATATTTGAACTCATTCTGTTTATTATGACAATTTTGTTATTGTCCTCATAGGGGCTATTTTGTCTAGGATTGCATACTGTCTGAATTGGCCACTGCTAATATTGATCACCCCTTCAAGAAAAGGTTTGGAAACCTATAGGGCCACTATAAGCCTATAGGGGGAAATCTGCAATACCCCAGATCTGCACTGCTAGAGGGGAAGATATATGAACAACATGAAAAAACAAGGGAAAAATTATCCAAAAAAATCTAGATTCTATATTAATAGAATCCAATGACATATGTTAGAAGAAATGTCAGAAAAGGACTTCAGATTATACATGATTAAGATGATTTGTGAAGCAAAGGATGAGATAAGACAGCAAATGCAGGCA